>NW_010972775.1:1316381-1414462 GCF_000737465.1 Haliaeetus leucocephalus
GGCGGCGGCGGTCCGCTCCGCTTGTCCGAGCGGGACGGTCTGGGCGGCGGTGCGCGCACCAGCAGAGGCCACTGCACACCTCCGCAAGCGGGCGGTCATCCCTGCCGGCGCCTGGCGCGGGGAGGAGGAGAACGGGAGACACCTGAAGCCCCTTTTTGCGGCGTCAGTGCTTCAGCGGTTCACCTGTGCTTCGTGCTCTCCCCGCCGTCTGTGGGCAGGAGCGCAGGTGAAACGATTAGGGGCGCGCACGGGCTCTGTCTGAGCCTGGAAGACCCGGCGAGCGGTACTGGAACCGGTAGGGACTCTTTACCGGAGAGGAGATGACAGGCAACCAACCTGTGGAGAGGGGGAAACTCGCCTGAAAACTGTGCTGCAACGGCCCAGAAATGAGCGATCTGGCAGCGTTTCAGACGCTGTAGTTCTCGCACCTTTTACCATTGTTACCTTTAATGATCCGTTATTGAATCCTGCTTCTTTATAGGCTACGAAAAACGTAATCTCATCCAGATGAAGCGTGGTGCGCGTATGACAAGGCTTTCTAAAAAGGCCCTTGCGAAAGACCGTTAATGCCTTGGAAGGCTCCCTAGTTTTGCAGTAATGTTATCTGCTCGTTTTGCAAAATATTGGCTTTAAAAAGTAACTTTTTTTTTTTTCCTCCTTGTAGGCAGTAGAAACTAGTAGAAAGCTTGAAAGAAAATTTGGTCTTGAATGTTGAATGCTGGGATTTTTTTTTTTTTAAATACACCCCTGTAGATTGAATTCCGGTATTTTAAAAGAAAGGTCTGTGCAAGTGGAATTTGGAAAAAAAACCTGCTGGTTAAACGAGTGGTTTCTAGCAACTTGGAAAAGTGAGAATGGTTAAACTCTGATATTAAATGGTGTAATTGTCCTATTGCAAATCACATTAGGCAGAAATGTCCGTGGTAGTTCTTGTCTTAGATACTACTGATGTAACTGTGTATGCTGACTCCTGTTGACAGGGAATATTTTTATTTATTCTCTTACACAGTACAAGCTTTGCAGATTCCAGGTCTGAAGCAGATACTTTTTTTTTTTCCTTTTGAAAAATACCGTACCTGGACTCAAAAGATCTTCAGAGTATGTGTAATAGATAAGTTACTTTTTTGATGTGTAAAATCTTACCACGTGACGATTCTTTTTCAGTATTTACTGCTCTACTGACAGCTCAATGTAGTTACTGTTGTGTTGGTTGCTCTTTCCTATTTTAAAAAATCCTTTATGCTCTGAGGAAATCACATTGATAGGTGAAGTTTTATCTGTTGAAGACAAATACGTGATTTAAGTCAGCAAAGGGGGAGTGATGTGCTGAAACATGCAAAATAAAACCTTCATTGAAGCTGACTGTTTATCGGAGCAGGAATTTAGAAGTAACAGCGTGGAAATCTTGGGAGTTCTGGTGAACCCCTACTCTCTCCTCTTTCTCTTTTGCGGCAAGCGCTTTTATGCCCTATCAATGGGTACTGTCCCGTTTCATCCCTGGTAAGGACCAGGAGCCGGGCTTTCCCTAACCCTGAGGGTGTTTGTACCAGTTATTTAGAGGGAGTAACTGAGGAGGGAGAGGCTTTCTTGGTTCTTTGTCTCAAGGAAGATGAGATGCTTCAGGCATAGTGGATGAGCTTCATCTTAATTCACACTATTTTCCACCTGATTATTACTATTTTTTTCTTAAATAGAGGATGTTCCACATACTTTCATATTTGGCAGGTGGGAGAGGGACATTCAAGTCCCTCCCTGCTCAAAGGAGAGGGAGTCAGGTACAGATGTTCCACATCACGCATGAAAACGCTCCCCTTTGTGTTTCAGATGCAAGGGTCTTCTGTCCCGTGCTTTGTGTGAAGCTTGATCTCTTTAGCATGCTCGGAATAGTCTTAGCTTGCTGTGAAGGGCCGGAGAGGCAGAGGAACACCTAGTTTCTAGGTCCAGATGGAGGTTTAGCTGTGAGACCTGTGGCTCTGCTTGTCAAGACTGAAGTGCCACTTGCGATGTCCAGAACAGCAGGTTTTTAATGGAGGAAAAAAAAAAAAAGCTGGCCTTTTGGTGTTTATAAAGATGTCATAAATGAGCAGAAGTTATAGATTTGGAAACACATATTCTTTGTATGTAGCCATGTATGCTTGAGTGACATTTGATCCCATCTATAAATAGCCAGTCATTGCTCTCTGAAGAAGAAAAGAGTGTAGCTGAATTATTGTAGGAAAAAACCATATAGCTTCATTTATTTGTGTGTCTGTAAACATTAGTGTGTTTCCTAATCTATTTGGTTGCTTTGCAAATAAGGTAAAATGAGCTACTGATTTTAGAATTAGGACAACATTTCACTTAGCTAAGGGAATAAAACCAAAAAAATCAGTAGTAAGGAACAAGCATCAAATTAAGCTAAATCCTGCCTCTTGTAACTGTTTGACTTGAGATTAACGCAAAAACTTTGATCTATGCAGGATTGCATTATTAAGAATAAAATTGAAGTTGGTGTCACTTTTAATTTTTAATAGAAAAGCTGTGATAACCTGTAAGATAACCATTAAGATTGCAAATTAGATTATTCAGAAGCAGGAAATTTGTTCTGTCTCTGCCTGGTATTCTTGAAGTCCTTGGAATCAGCATGTATTTTGTGGTTAAAGGATAAACTGGCAGTTTTGGAAGTCCACAATCAAATGCAATTAGAAATTGGCGAGCATGAAAGCTGCACAAGACTCCCAGAACTGAACAGGTCGTTTTAGCAACATGTTGATTACAGATCATTGGTGCAGTATTCACTGCGATATAGGATGCTCCTTCTAGGGTGCGAGAGTAGTGTATTGAGAACTGAAGAAGGTGGGAGCATAGATCATCTGGGTTCCTTAGAAACATAAGGTCATAATTTGTTTCTGTTTTGTATGCACGTCTTGATTATTTCTAAATATATCACAAGTTAAAAATAGAGTAGAAATACTCAGGTGTCAGTTACATCCCAAGTCACTTAAGCACAGGTCTCCAGTTGATATTCCTGTTTCATATAAATATGGTATGCGTCAGCCTCGTGTATTCTGGGTGTTGCATATGATGTGATAGAAGCAGTTTGCTTATAGCTCCTGTGATGTGCGGAGACCAGCGCCACTGCTTATACGCGTGTACAAACAGGCAACAGTGAAAAGGTCTGTTGGTGCTGGAGCATATTTCTTGCGAGGGTGAACTATTGTTCTAATAATCTGTGAATCGAGATACCTTTCACTGGGGTTGTAGTGATGCATTGTCGCTTGTCCTCAGCTGTAAGTGCCCAAGTTGCATACGGCTTTTGCAACGTGTGGTTATTTGTTTTATTAGTCATCTAAGAAAATGATTTGACTTGCTTATAAAGCCATCCCACTAAACTGACATTTCAATTTAAAAGCTGTAAGATGTGCGTACATACCTGTGCTTAGTATTTATCACAGTGAAAAACAGTAAACAAAACCTGTCATCTTTATAAAAAACAAAAACCAACCAAACAAAAAAACAACCCCCAAAAACCCCCAAAACAAACCACTTGGCTTAGTTACCTCCCGCTGCGTTAGCAGTGCAATTTAAGTAAGGAAATTACATAAGGAAGATTTTTCTTTATATAAACAAGAGTATTTTGTAATTCCTGATGATAAAATGTCCTTGTGATTTACAAGACATTAACTTTCAACCAAAGATTGTCAGAGAAATCTGAACACCTATGTAAGCACCTAACTCACGTTTGCTGTGTTGCCAAGAAGAGGAGGGTGGTAAGAAGTGAGCTTGGAAATGGGAGGGGGAGTTCAAGAAGACCATACAGAGAGCAATACGATACGGTCCTTAACCTTTACTTTCAAAATATAAAAACATTTAACTTGTGCAGCGTTACCCTGAGTATGATACAGGGCTTGAAAGCAAATTTTTGTACCATCACAAGTTTGGCATGGAAATAATTTTGTGTATAAAGTGTATGCCGGTATGTTTGTAGCTAAGTTTTCTAAACATGCAGTATTTTTATATATGCAGGGGTTTTAAAGTTTCATTTTGCATTGTCTGTGAGGAGGCATAACTGAAATTCTTGCTAATAACTAATTAATGCTCGTTTCCCATAACAAATCTGTCCTAGCATCAAGATGTCAGTCAGTGGACTGCCTCCAGAAGCCTCAGTGGAAGGGAGGCTTCACTCCACTTTGGTTTAACCAGCTAGTAGGTCTTCAAGTGGCTGCAGTAGCAGAATTCAGCTGGCTGCAGGGCCAAGATTGCAGCTTCTCATGGGTTCAACTTTGATGCTGGTTACAGAATAGGTTTATTTACTTTCCTATGCACCTTAAGAACTGGGTGTTCAACCCCTGAAAAATCCAAGGTCTTAGTACAGCACTTGGAAACGGCAGCTGAGGCAGCGATATGTGTTTGCTTAGCCTGTGTGCCGGGTTCTGGGTGGAGAGGTACTGCTCCAGATATTCAGAGGGGTGCTGCTTCAGATTATCGTGCTGAAATAGATTTCTGTGCCCTGAGTAGTTAAATATAATGCTCTAAGACTATTGAAAAAAAAAAAAAAAGGCAAAACAGTTCTTAATAGAGAAAATGTCTCAGCACTGTGGAAACAACAGTCATATTTACTGATTGGATGCTATTGATTTAGTTCTCCAGTTAAATTGCCAAGATGAAAGTGGTAATCCTGATTAATTCCATATAGATAGATAAGCACCATTTGTATGTGTATAGTTGCAGAGTTCTTTAGGAAAACTGAAACCCTACCTTTATGTGGTCTATTAGGTGCTTTAATGTTAAGTGGGTTTTTTACTATTTAGTATTCATGCTGAAGAGAGTAACTTAATTTTGTAAAATAAACGGACTGTCAATTTATGATAAATCCTTTTTGCATCAGTTAAAATAACTTTTTTTAAAAAAAAATATATTATTAAAGCTGCCCTTACCAAAGGGAGTGAAGGAATTGGCAATGTTCTGCTGCTGAACTTTCTTGGGAGTTTGGGTAATTCCCTGGAGTATCTAACAACCCTGACATGTTTGAGTTGTATAGAAAGTGAAGAGATTTAATGTTTAATTTTAATGAAGACTATCTAATGTCCCTTTAACACTGATTAAGAAGGAAATTACTACAAAGCAAAATGAGTTTTGTTTTTTTTACACTGTGACTGAACAGTATCACTCCACTCATTGCTTCTGGATGTTTTGGGATTCTTGAAAGTGATTGGACATGTTAGTAGGAAAGAAAATCACAACCAAATCCCTAAAGGTGCTGTTCAAAAGGGACTGTCTGACTTGGGAACTCCCTGGGTTCCAAATACATAAACTTTGGTATTTTTTTATGGCGTTCACTGATTCTCATTGCCAGTCTTTGAACTTTCCCGGTTCAGCTTTGGTTTGCCATTGTGACGTGACCAGGACTGAGTATGGCATTTTTAGGAAGTAATGTACTGGTAATCTATGATGTGACAATGTTTTATTCTTCCTGTTCCTCTTGCGTTCTAGTTTTCATAGTTACTCGGTGAGAAATCTTGTCTTGAGTTGAGAAGTTGATCTAGAAACCGTGAATTGCACATTAGAGAGAGCTTTTTTCCTTCAAAATGCATAATTCTGCATAAATTAGCAATGAATTTTCTTTGCTGTGAAGTAATTTGTGCAGCTGACTTGAAATTCAGGTGCTCTGCTTGTGCCGAATTTCTTAATTTGCAAATTTTAATCTCTTTATCTTCTTTTTCTTAGTGCATTGGATAGGTGTTGGCTCATATGAATGACTTCTTTTTGGTAGTATGAATTTTGACGATTCACTTACTTTGTCTCATCAAAGCATAGCAGCTTGATAATTTTTGGTATCCTCTAGTCATAGTTTTGTCCAGATGTCTTTTAAAAGTGGAAAAACTGTTCTGTGGTTAAGTTGCCCACTACTTCATTCACCTGTTCAAAGAATTTGAATATCTTGCTGTCCTCTGTAGTTAAGTTAGGTAAGATTTTAATTAAGTTACCCATACAGGAGTGAATCTTACTGTGTTTTTGTTAATAAATTTTTTTACTATTGCCTTAAACCCAGAACTGCATGCTTGCTGTTTTTTTCATTTTTCACTTATCTACTACAGAAGCTTAGAAAATGTGTTAGTTTTTGAAAGTAGCTGCACTTTTTATAGGTCCATCAAATGTTTCAGCCCTTCAGATCACCTGGTGTGTTTTTACTCGGTGATGATGGGAGAGCCAGCCTGAAGAAATTGCTTACCTGTCTTTGACTGCCACTGAAGGCCTGAATGTCTTTGCTGTCTTGTTTAGTGTGACTAGTAACTCCTACGGTTTTGTACTTCTGCCCCCTGCTCCCTTAAAATTTCACTTCCTCTCTCCTAGTTTTCTAATCCCCTATGTACTTTATATCCTTTTGGGTTTCCCTGGGGTTGTATTTCTGCTTGACCAGTATAGGTCTGTTGAACTTTGCCACCTATTTATGTTTTTTTAATCTTTCTCTTGGGCTTAGAAGTATGGACAACTTAGGAGTTTTTTTTGATTGTAGTTTGCTGCCCTTACATGTACTTGGGCTCTTAATATTTTACCTTTGTTTTTATTTGATATTTTTTTTACATGTCTTGGAGCTGTCACATTTTGTGACACTGGGTCAAAGCATGTGTCAGTAGCCAGCACGGTTGTCTTCCATTATTATTATACTTTGACACATTTATCTTGTTTGATGTGCTTTTAGCTTTTTTGACATGTGTCTAATGTTGATGTTGACCTAGATGTGAATAATGCAGTGCTGCTAGTATGTGTATGATATTCTGTAGTTTGAGGTTTGTGCTGATATACGTTTAAGTGGAGTTTCTTGCCTATTAAAATACTTAGACTTCATAATAGTTTTGGAGAGACCTTGTGCTTTTCTACGGCTTCCATCTCTTTAATGTTCTGCGTGTAGTGTACAGCCAGGTATTAATGAGTGCTTTTTTATAAAACTTCTGCTTTGAGTGTCATCTTTACTATGATGTTTTGAGCCATGGAACATCTAAGTTTGTATTTATGTGAATCTGTGAATACATATAATATTTTTATGTCTATAACATAGCACTTCCTACTACATTGTCTTGGAATTAACAATTGTATCTCTAATAATTTTGGCCCTGTTGATTTCTTTTGTCTTACTTTTGGCAGAGACACCTTTGTATTACTGACGTCACTAACAGACTTGAGCACTTGGAAGCAACTTCTAGCTTTTTTTCAGCTCCTGGTTTTCAGTGTAATGGTCCAGTAGCTTGCTTCCGCTTGGTGGAGTAAGTCCTTTGGTGTAAGCTTCATCTTTCACAGTTTTCCCCTGTAGTTAATGAACCTGAACATCTCTTCCTAATCCTGCTCTGCAGTTTGTGCATTGAAACCTTATAATGTAACTGTAGCGAGAGAGGGAGAGCCACAAATAGAGGTGTTTGGATATTCTTTCTAAAAGTAGAACAGGCTGCCAAAAGTCATTTAAGTCATTAGACCTGTCACGAATTTTAAGATCTCTTGAGTGTGTATTGAGAAGCAGAGTATAGCTTGCTTTCTAAGCCTTAAGGGGTTACTGTCACATTGGTTAAAAAAACTGAATAATTGCTTGAAACCAATGCCTGTTGCAGTGTTGTACATAGCAGAGAGGAGAGCTGGGTATTGACAAGAAGATGAAATACCTCCAAAAGTAGTTTATAAAGCCAAATGTTCCTGTTTGAAAACAGGCAAGGAAGGAGGAAGTGTAAGAAAACTGGAAATAAAGGAAAACTGCATCCAGAAATGTTTTTTGATGTGGTGGGACACCTAAACAGTTTGTAGGATACTCCTGTGTGGTTGGAATTGGCATTTTTGGTGTTGGGCTGTCAGTGCTCACGTTGCAGAAAATCCAGGTATTTTGTTACCAGTTTGTGAATCTTTTATTAGAAATGTGCCTAGGCAGATATGAAACATGGCAGATATGAAGTCGTTGCCAAATGTTAATCCTATTTTCACGTGTTTAGTTTCAGCATTTCAAGATGGTGGTGCCATTAAAAGGAGGAGGACCTGCGTACTATGCCCTTCCATTTGCTTTCACAAGCATTTGCGGAGGATGTAGAGAATGGGATCAGTTCCCTGATCTGCTGCGCCATGTGCCTGCATGAGTACTTGTAGCAGAAGGGAGAGGGTGACATGAGCATGTGGGAACAGTGTCGTGGGAAAGCAAGACTGCTTTTTCTGGTGGGGGTAGAGATTGGCTTAGTATTTGAACATGAAAAGCACTGTGAACAAAATATATCACGTGTCTTATGTCACCATATTAATCTTTAATATTATGATGTATTATAGCATATCGATTTCAGATACGTAGACTAAAATTTTGTCAGAAAGTGGGCATTATTGTTTTTAAATGAATTTGCTAATAAAATGTTTCATAAAAGTTCATCTTTAGATTGGTAATGAATTCTCAATTTAGCTTTAATTACTGTTTTGGTTTGTCACTTTTTTCCCCACACTGAAATCTCATTTGTTTGACTGGTTCTGAAGTGGGAATAAAGCTACAAGTTTCATCTTAAAATAATTAGCCTTGAGGAAAAGAAATGTAAAACTACCAAATAGGTTATACTTTCAGAAGAGGATAGTGGGCCAGGTAGTTCTTCGAATGCACTAGCCTCTTACTTGCTTAAAGTCCAGAGGAAACTTCATTTAACAATGATTACCTTGCGCAGCATATCATTTCAGGGGTCACTTTGAATCTGACGCATGCTAACGGCTGTGTTGTAGCTTTGTGAGGCCAGGACTTTCAAAATCATCCCTGTACCAATATTGAAATCCTGGAAGGAAAACACTTAATTGAAGCCTGGTTGGGAGCGTAAGAAAAGCTTATGGGTGTCGTATGATGTGACAATATGCTGCTGAAGGTGCATGGGAAGCAAACTTGGCAGCCAGACCAACCCCCAATGTGTGGAGGCTTCCAGCCAATTTAATGGCTAAGGCTGCCATTGCTCAGTTTTTCTCAGGAAAAAATTAATGTTGCAATTAAGCGTCAGGGATGTGCACACGCTGGGAGGCTGGTGTGAAGGTGAGGTGTACTCAGGCTGTGTAGCTGGGGGCAAAGGGGGGGGACGGAATACTGCTCCCTTCCTGCGCTGTGGCCTATCTCGGTATATTTTTGGTGGTTCTGCAGAGCAGTTTAGGGGAGGGTTTTTTGAAGTGACTTAGTTACTCCTTTTTGCTTGAGGAGATAATACAGGGGTAGAAGTCACTATTATGCTGATAGACCTGCCTCTACCAACCAATGTAATGGTGCAATGCGTCTTGACTTGTTTAGATGCTGATAAAGGGACGGTCTCGGGGATTATATCTGAAATTACAGGAGTATGTTCTTACTCATTTGCAAGGGCAAATTTAAATACATTTTGTGACATGCTTTTTTTGTTAGCATTAAGAGCTTTTAGAGAGTATACTGCAAATTTTGGGTGTGACAGCCCTCCTTCATAATTTTCCCAGGTTGCTTCCTTTTTTGGAATCTGACATGGCTTGTCTTCTGTTTGAAGTGTAAAATAGTTTATTTATCCTAATCTTCACATGTAGTTGTCTGCTTATACCTAGTTCAGGTCTTTGGAGCCTTAATTTTAGGCTCTGTAGTTTTTTCTTTTGTTGCTATGGTTTCTTTTTACTTATCTCCTTATTTGAAGTTACGGTACTTTTTGAAAAATACCTGAATACTAAGAGGTCAGAAACGGCTTAGATATCTGCAGTGATTTGGTAACCATTTCTATGTTGTGGTTTTATGTAACTTTGTTGAAATGTGGATGAAAGAAAACACACACAAACCATAGCTACAGGAAATGCAGTGTCATATTGGAACTACCGAGGGTTTTTTTTTGGTTGTGCTATTGAGTGTAAATTGTTGTTCTTCACCTTTTAATTTGTTGTCTCCGAGTACAGACAAGTAGTATTCCTTATAGGTGATGTAAATATTGTAGGTCTAGTCTAAAATAAGGAGGCAGAATATGCAAGGTAACACCACAGCATGTGAACAGAGGTTTGCATATTTCGAATTTGAGTCTTTTGGAGGGGAGAGAAATTGATTTCTGCATGTGGAAGGAGGAGAAGCCGGTCATCAAATGCATCCAAAGCAGGGTCTGATCTATTCTGACTTTTAGGTGGTGCTAGTTAAAGGCATTTTTTTTTGGTTCAGCTCGATTGGAATATTTTGTGCTCATGGTAACGGCGTTATCAACCCAATATCTAAAGTGTTATTTTTCTGAAGTAGTGTTTTCCAATTGTTTTCTTTATTTACTGTTGTTGCCAGCTTTTCATATTGCTGAGGAAATCAATCTAAAGGAAAAAAGCCAGCATTCATGGTAGCTGAAAGTATCTGTCTACACTAGATCTGATCTACGTGTGCATTTTAATCTGTCCTATTTTTTGTACTCTCTGAAATTTACTGTGGAGGCACCACTGGTCATGACTCCATAGCAGAGGTTGAGCCTATGCTTTGGAGTTTCTTCTTGTTTGCATTCACATTCATCATGCACAACCTTTATTAGTTTAGCATACTATTTTCAAGCACGTCCTTTGCTTATTTATTAAAATTAAAAGGACCTGTAAGAAATAGATTTTTGCCTTTATTTTTATCTTGTGTGATCGTAAAGAAATGTTTTTCCCAAGTTTAGCCTATACACGTCATTCCTGTTTCTACAGAATGTGTTGAAAGATTATCAACTGATTGTTTCTGTTATGATTACAGATTAATATGTGGAGCATATCGATTGTTTAATTTAGCTCCTGTAATGTGAGTAACTTTATCATTCTTAACTTGCATGCTGAAGGGCTGTTGGTTATTGTGAGTGAGTGCACCGAGTGGAGGGAGAGAGGGTGTGATGGGGGTGATGGTGCTCATTTTAAAAAAAAAAAAAAAAAAAAAAAAATAAAAATTGGCATGGGTAGATTCTGCCTCACAGCTACTGGTGGTATCAAGTGCCTTGTTGAATTACTACCAAATGCAAAGGCAGATTCACTGACCTGTCTTGTCTGTGATTCCCTTGGGATGCAAAGCAGCTGGATTGAATTGGTAAACTGAACCTCAAATCACAACACATTCAGTGAACTACCTATGTTGCTAGCATCTAATTTCTTGTAACTTGTGCAGTCTTGCTGTATGTTGGTTTTATTAAGAAGGTAAAGTGGATTGCAGGTTGAGTTGATTTGTATCAGTAGCCCAAAGATTAAAAAAATACGTATTTTTTTAAAAAATGTGCAACTCTTGACACAGAACAAAATGAAGAAATGGTTTTAAGATACAAAATGCACTCAAGGAGTTCAGACAGATTTAACTTTGTCATGCAGTGTCAGAAAAAAGGTAGAGCTTCGTTTCAGCTAGGGGGAGGTTGATGCATGTGTCATAATTCCTTTTTCATAGCTGTATGGTTATTGTCTGCCATTACCTGTTAGCACAGATCTTTGGAAAACTGAAGGGTAGAGGTCATGTCACTGCTTGAAACACCTGAAAGGTAATGGTAGAATGGGGTAGTACTCTGTTCCCTAGTGGCCAGGAAATTGTCATGGATGTTATTGCTGATTTTTTTTATAACTTTCTTATTAGTGGTTTCAGAAACAGGACTTAATCTTCTTTCAGGGCTTCCAAAGGTGCTGTGTGGTTGGGGAATTGTTACTGGTTCTCTGCAAATAAGCAGAAATATTTCTGTTGTTAGTGCTGAGCAGTTTTTTTAATTGTGGAAGCTGTTGCAGTTTTTTAGGTAGCATTTGGAATTCTCGTACCGAGAACACCTTCTGCTTCATCATTTAGAAAATTTCTCTTCAGGCTGTTTTCTAAGAGATTGATAGAAGGGCTTTAGATGCTGACCAAATGATATCTGGGTATCCCTGTAAAAGCAGATCCACATTTAATTCATTCTTCTACCTTTTATGATAATAACTGTTACATTTATGCAGTCTCTTACAGCAGTTTGAATCGGAAACATCCATGCTGGTTCTGTAATTGATGATATACTCTTCCAAGGCTATAACACAGCCTTCAGTGGTGTCTGTGTAGAAGTGATTTCATTTTGAGGTGCCATTTCCTAAATGTTTTTAGAATAAAAAAATATAATACTTGTTTTCAGGTCTTCTGATTTGCATGTGGGGGGAAAGATTGATTGAAGAAGGCAGCTGTAACGTACTCTGCAGGTGCATTGTACTGCTCACTATAAACGAGGTGAAAATGAAAGCATGAGCTTCATAGACCAGTTGGGCAAAAGATCAACTTAAAACCAAAAAACCCCTCTAATATTTGTAATTGTAACTGACCTGCATTTTAGTATACCAATGAGAGCATATACATGACTCAGAACCAAATTAAGATGGTGTAAATATTTGGCAAAAATAGCTCATAAATGTAGTCTCTGAGTGTTCCTTTTCTTAGCAGCCTTTTGATGCAGGAAAAGAGCAACTGCACAACTTCGCATTTACAACTCATTTAGCTTACCAGAAAGCTTATGTTCAGTAACTTCTCACAAAGGCATTACACGCTAATTATTTATCGTACGCTTTAAATGCCAGAGTTCTTGCTTTAATAAACTGTTCTGGGGGAGGTGGTTGCTGTTTCTTTTAGGTTAGCTCCTCCCACTCCTCCCCTTTGTGTAAACTTTGTAGTGCATTTTCTCAGCATTTGCCTCTGAAGTTACTACTAGGCTGGATTTCACAACTTTTTGATAAAATTAGAAACATACTTCTGTGATAATTGTTTAATTGCTGTGGCTTTGTCATCCCTATGTCTAACATTTTTTCTCTATAAAGATCGAACTGGACCTGATTTAATTTCTCTCCTTTACATATGGTTTTGCACTTTCCAACTTTGCTTTACAGAAAACGATCAATAAAAAATGTTTATTGTGGAAGTCTGTTTAAAACTTTGACATCTGGCATTGTTCTTTATCTTACTATACTTGACTAAAAAAGAAATCTGGTGATCAGAACTACGACAGAAAATCTAAACTGCTGTGGTAATTTTAAATTAAGCTTGCAAATTTTTGAGAAACTGTCCTGGTAACTTGGAGATGTTTTTGAGCATGGCTGTAATATCATGCAAGAGCTTTCTGAAATTGTCTTGATTCTTGGTGTACAAAAATAAAGATTTTTAGACTACACTTCTGGAGTGCAGACATAACCTGGCTTGTGTCATCCACAAGGCTAAACTTAAATAAGAATTAGGAAAGTGTATGTAAGTCTTGTAGTTAAAATCCCTGTTAGAATATTAATTAAATTCTCTGTATGAATCTATTTGCTGATGGATTTCTCAATCCTGAAAAAATCCTAGGTTTCCTTTTGCATCCCCCCACTCCACTGCATCTGTGGGAAGTTGTACGAGTTGGATAATGTACACATAGATATAGGTAAGGGAGAAACACACATACAATACAAGAAAAATGGACAGAGTTGGATGTAATCTGGATGTGTAAGGGAAGCAGGGAGGTGGTGAGCTGAGCTATAAAGTGCCACAGATGCTTCTTAGGCAAGTGCACTGACATGCATAGTGTATCAGATGATGGTAGTAAAAGAGTTTGACAGATCTTTTAGTGTCTTCCTCTTTTCTGTGCAAATCCATCTTGGAGTGGGAATGAGTAGGATGTTGTGCTGAGCTTCGGGTTTTATGTGGGCGAATAATGTGTTTGTACACAAGTCCCTTACACCTTTGCTGGATTTACAAACTGAGGTGGTTATCTACATGTTTAAAAATTTAAAACTTGTGCATCTTTAATGCTAATGTAATGCATAAACATGTACATACTTTATAGAAGTAGGATTCCACTTGATAAAGTCGCAGAAATATAATTTGGTTTCGTAAGGAGATTGTTGTATTTACTTTGTGACTTGCTATAAAGCTGTCAGACTCTCTGTAAGGATATTGAAGCTGCTCAGCAGAGCTACGAGGTGAATAGGGCTCCTGAGAATTGGGGTGGGGAAGGGGAGAACACTCTCCCTGCACCCCAGAATTGGAAAGGACGGTGTTTACACTCTTTTCTACCTTTCTAGCTGTCAGCAATTAGTTTTTCAAGTAAACATTAAAAGGATTTTTAAATATGTGAAGAGGAGTATAATTATGAGAATTGTACTACCTTAATGTGGCCTGGAAGCCACACTGTGATCGAATAATTTTATTTAGATATATTTACTTGGCTAAGTAGGTGAATGAAAAATCCAAACCTGAATACTATAGTGAGGGCCTTCGTCCTCAGGATTGTTTTCTTTCAATTAGCTTGGAGCCTTTCTCAAGTGTTCCTCTTGTTCCTCATTGTAGAAAAAAATCTTTTTCCTTTCTTAATGCTTTTTTTAAACCACTTTAACCCTTGACCACTCTGGTATGAAGTTGAATAGAAGAATAGAGTAGCTGGCTGTGCTTGTCCCAAGATTTGAAATAGGAAGAGAAGTCTTGCTTTCCAATTTTGCTTGTTCTCTTTTTTTCTAGTACATATTAGTGCAAGAGCAGAGGTTTATGCCTTGCTTAACAAACACTTAGAAACTTCGGTTGCATCCTGCAGGAATGTAAGGCCTTTTATTGATGCAAAAGTATCACAGAATTTTTAGAGGTCTTAATTGGTCTGAAGCTCAAAAAAACACCATTAACGGTTGTAACTTAGGGTCATTACCAGTATTGTGAACCCCAAAAGATGTCTGTGTTCTTTCCTAGGCTTTGGATGTTAGAGAGCTAGTCTTTCTTTCCGAGGCTTGCTCTAATCCTGTTGCTGATATTTTCATTGCTTGACAGAGCAGAGGAATGTCTGAGGCCACAGCAGGGGGCTGGAGAAAGCTGTTCGCCATCAATGGCAGCAGGAATTGAGCTGTGACTGGGGAAAGGCTGCTGCACTCCCCTCCATTTGAAAAGAAGTGGCTAGAGCCTAGCAGATTTTCCTGCCCAGGATGAGGAGGAGTAATTTACGCGTGGCCCAGCACACTTGTCTTGTGGTGTGGGAAGAGATGAGGGCTGAATTTGTGCAGCTTTATTTGCTGGAGAAATTAAATGTCTTTCTGTAACTATGGGCACTGAGGAGCAGGATTGCATCTAATTGCTTTATACCCGAAGCGACTCTTGCCCTGCCATGCCTCTCTGATACCAGCTTTGGCTAATGGTTGTATCAAAATGATAACAGTTTTTAGTGGTGGTAAATTCTAGAAAGACTAAGAACTTAAACTACTACTTCTAATGTGATGGCTATCAAAGACAGAGCTTTTTGTAATCTCTTGTGTCAGTTTTTCTAGGTGGTTATTGTTCTTAATTCACACTTGCATTGGAAACATTTTCATGGTGAAAAGCTACTTTGTAGATTTATACAGAGATACAAATCCTGAGTTTTACTTCTTGGCAAGAAAAATACATATACTATGAGAGCTAAGTGAATTTCATTACCCCAAAGACAAATGCAGAAAAGCATCTAAGAAGTAAATATGTTCAAATTATATTTCTGTCAAAACAATTGATTTCACATATGACTTAAACATAAAAAATTGACTTTGTTTATGTCAGGTTAAACAGCTAAAATATTATTCTGGAACATGGCAGAATACTGGGATATGGACAAGTTACATGGAAATGTAGCTGTGCATTCTTGATGTTGTTTATCCAAACATTAGTCAAGGGTGTAGCCCTTTGTATCCTTTGCTTGAAAAGTGTTATGAATATCACTGTTAGATGTTAATGATGCCGATATTAAGTAAATTTTCTGTGAAAACTGAGTCACTAATCAAAATAAAGTTGTTTTTTTTTTTTTTGTGCCAAAAATTGATTTTAATACTTCTTATCTGTGTCTAGCTTTCCTGGGCTCTCGGGACATTATTTTAAGAAATGGGTAAAGAAGTGTCTTTTACATGGGTATTAGTTTTGTGGTACAGTATGGATCTGACAAAGGAATTAAACTTATGAAATGTGTATAGTCATTGCAAGGATTTTTCATGTAGGCTAAACAATATATTTTTAACGTATTAAAACAGAGAGGTTTGTGGGAATACAACACCGCTAGCTGCCTTGTGTCTTGAGAGCTCCGAAGAAAGCACTGTAATGACATTCACTTCACTAATTCAGAAAAATACAGCCTGTGAATTTGACTCAACAGCTTCTATCAGACACAGATGTCACAAATATATAAGTACTTGTTTTGGTGAGTTTACTAGACTTCTAGTATCCATCCGAAAATCTCCATAGCATGAGAACTTTAGGATACAATTTTAATTTGCCTCAGTTGGAGGTAGAGGATACCATGCATATAGATTTATGCTGTTAAATGTAGACATAAAGCGTAATATTAGCTCAAAGACCTACAGTTTAAAAAGTGTACTTGCCTCTTGCTGTAGAGCAATATGGACAAGCTCACCTTGTGGGGACTTAGTAAGTAGCGAAACCCCTCATAATCTCAAAGGCAATTCTCCAAGTGAAATAAAGGTCTGCTAGGAGAGCATGTGTATTGGGCCCAGGGTGCTGAAAGGCTGATGGCTCTTACTGACCAGAGCTTAAAGCGTGGTGCAACACAGCTTAAATTGTTAAAATACAATCATTTTACTGAAGCAACTGATACAGGGTAGGTAAAAAGGTGTGCTGGGTTGACCCTGGCTGGATGCCAGGTGCCCACCAAAGCTGCTCCATCACTTCCCTCCTCAGCTGGACAGGGGAGAGAAAATATAATGAAAGGCTCATCGGTCAAGATAAGAACAGGGGAGAGATCACTCACCAATTACTGTCATGGGCAAAATAGACTTTACTTGGGGAAAATTAATTTATTACCAAGCAAATCAGAGTAGGGTAATGAGAAATAAAACCAAATCTTAGAACATCTTCCTCTCGCCCCTCCCTTCTTCCCAGGCACAGCTTCACTCCTGATTTTCTCTGCCTACCCCCTACCAGTGGCACAGGGGACAGGGAATGGGGGTTGCGGTCTGTTCATCAGACATTGTTACTACTGCTCCTTCCTCCTCAGGCAGAGGACTCGACTCCTCACGTTCTTCCCCTGCCCCAACGTGGGGTCTCTCCCAGAGGAGACAGTCCTCTACGAACTTCTCCAACATGGGTCCTTTCCGTGGGCTGCAGTCCTTCAGGCACAGACTGCTCTGGCATGGGTCCCCCACGAGGTCACAAGTCCTGCCAGAAAACCTGCTCCAACATGGGCTCCTCTCTCCACAGGGCCACAGGTCCTGCCAGGAGCCTGCTCCAGCGCAGGCTTCCCACGGGGTCACAGCCTCCTTCAGGCACCCACCTGCTCCGGCGTGGGGTCCTCCCCGGGCTGCGGGTGGAGATCTGCTCCACCGTGGACCTCCATGGACTGCAGGGGGACAGCCTGCCTCACCATGGTCTTCATCACCACGAGCTGCAGGGGAATCTCTGCTCCGGCACCTGGAGCACCTTCTCCCCCTCCTTCTTCACTGACTCTGGGGGTCTGCAGAGTTGTGTCACTCACGTATTCTCACTTCCCTCTCCGGCTGCTGTTGCACAGCAGTTTTTCCCTCCTTCTTAAATACATTATCCCAGAGGCACTACCACTGTTGCTGATGGGCTCGGCCTTGGCCAGCGGCGGGTCCATCTTAGAGCCGGCTGGTATTGGCTCTGTTGGACACTGGGGAAGCTTCTAGCAGCTTCTCACAGAAGCCACCCCTGTAGCCCCTCTGCTACCAAAACCTTGCCACACAAGCCCAATACACCTTTTTGCACTATTTCATAAGCCTGTGAATTGAGAAGGTGGTGTGTGCTGGTAATAGCAATTGTATTTTGTTGTTTGTGCTGTACTACTTGCTTATTCTCTGAAATACAGAAGTTATTTTAGGCATTATTGGATACTTTGAATTTTGTGTAAAGGTGTAGTTGTCGAATGTTGTCTGCAGGTGTCTGACAGGTAATGGAAGTGGAAGGAGTGGCTGCCTATCAGGGCTTCAGTACTGCTTTATTCAGGGAACTGGTCTCTGTTAATGACAAGGAACTGATGGTGGGACTAAGCTGCCCTTTCTGTCACACTGGCAAATCTTAAATCAATTTATACTTGTATGCACTTCATGTTTTCTTATCAGGATTTTGCTACCTTTTGTAGTATATTTTTTTCTTTAGATTTTTACATATTTTGGCTGCTGTGTGAACTTAAAGGAATTCTGTAGACATGAAACTGCATTAGCAATTGGTTGGGCACTCCACAGTGTGCACCCTGTCTCCAGTAGCTGTTCCTGGTGGCACTAGGTGCTTTGCATGCATGCTGTTTATTTTGAAGAAAGCTAGAAACTAAAATAAAATGTGTCAGTCTTTTCATAAGAGTTTTCATATGGAAATAAATCTACTTGGCTTGTTACTTTGACAAGTGGATTTTATTGTAATGTGTTGTTTCACTGTTGTTTTGTGCAGATTATACCATTCTTATGCATATAGTCTGGTCACATAATAGTTTATTCATGACTGAAAATTATTTTGGAGAAGTGCAGAGCTACTAGCAGTTGTCACCTTCCTGAGTCTTTCTGAATGGCTTGAAATCACTATGAACTCTTGAACTGTCTCTTCTTGTTCCTCAGAATACTAACTTTATCACTTGAGAAATGAGCACAATTTGTGTGCAAAGAATACACAACATTTCATCCTTTTAATCTCCAATTTTACTTTATATGGAGATCAAAATACCAAATTCCAAAACCTGAATATTCTCACGTGACTGCAGGGTGTAAGGTGACCTCCTTGGCTCTGGTCCCAGTCCAGGAATGTATCGTTTCTTTGAGTTAGACTTTGAAACAGGTATTACTTTACAATTTAATTGGCTGCATACATCTCAAAAAGGATATAAACCAGTGGGTTTTTCCACCATGGAGACATAAAGGCTTGTTTCACAGAAGAGAAGGCATAAACAAGCTGGTACAAGGAACCCTGTATGAACTGAGCTATACTGTATACTTCAGGGGGGAAAAAAGAAAAGTCAGGTTTTTTTTTTCTTTGGCCTTGTGGGTTTTGGCAGTGTCAAACAAAACAGTCAATGTTCTCCTAGAAAAACTAAAGAATTCTTTTATATCTTGAAAACAGATTTAAAGACCCCCCCCCCCGGTCTTTGTGCATTGCTGCAAATGTTGTTCGGTTTTACTTTTGCTGGAGGTTCTTACTTAGTATGGTCACTGATGTGTTTTATGTGTTCTGATGACAATTTCAGATCTGGGGCAGCAACCAGCTGCTTTGAAATCAAAGGCCACTGACAATTAGAGAAAAGAAAAAAGAAAAAAATGCAAAATGTTTTGAGGGGTAAACCCTTTGTTTTGGAGGTCTTTTTCTTTTCTCTTTTTTTTTCTTTTTTTAATAACTGAAAGTGATCTAATTAGTGTTTGTAGCTGGATCCAAAAGCCTTTTGCTGACCTATATTCAGACCCCTTTCATCAGCTCCTGTGTGGTTTAGATCTTGGTAGTAGTTATTTAGCAGCAAGGAGGGTGGATAAGCCTTTTAGTCCTTTGAATCTTGTTTTGCTAGTTGTTTGTTCATTCCATACTTCAATATTTGTGGCTTATCTTCAATTTTAATCTTATTTTACTGTTTTGACCTTCCTTGTTTGTAATCTGTGGCTTTTAATGCCTAAAAGGTCCTAAGTATTTGATCAAAATAAGACCTAATTCCCCTTCTGAAGAGAATAAATCACTTTAAAAGTGGCAGAAAGAGAAACCATATGCTGGCAAAATGTAGTTTGAGGGGAGAGATACAGCGTGTAAGCATACACAATCAATTACGGAAACTTGGCACTAATGTTCTCTCTGCTCCCTACTTAGCCACTTTCAGGCTTGTAGTGCAACTTAGGTAGTTTCCATTAATCTTTTTAACATTGAGAGCTCTGGGCACAGAACTTCTGCATGTGCATTCTCTTAAAATCTCATTTTCTCCCGGTTCCTTCTGTCCTGGTTTCTCTAGTTTCTAGTTCAGGTGCACTTGGTATGTTTCATTCAGTTAGCCAGCTGCGTCAAGACTACTTTCTTAATTATTTTGAGTGGAGAACAGGGATATAAGTTAGTGTCTCTCTACTGTGTCATAATTGCAAGTAGGATGTAGTAATAACGTGTATCCTTCCTAATACTCTTTTAGCAAAGTCTTCTTGCTGTCCACATTTATGACAAATTCTCTTTTGTAAAAAGCTGTTGGTGAAACTACTGCGTTTGTATTACTTAGACTGGGGGCTAGAGGATAATTTTGTTACTGCTAACTAGTGAAGGTTGTTAAAGAGCTTTGAAGATGTCGAGTGCTGCATAAGTGATAAACAGTCTTCATCCTGAGGCAGAGTTAATCACTGATGAACATGCAAAGGAGGCAGCAGATACGGGTAACATCATGGCAAAAGGGTTCATAGTTACTTGCTGAAATACTTTTAGTTATGATGTTTTTCTCTTGTGGATTCAGTTACTAATAACAAGTTGGAAAAAAATTATTAGAAATTATCACTGTTCTCCCTTTTTACAAAATCTGAGATCTCATTTTCAATGGCAATTCCTGACCCATTAACTCCTGTAAATTTTGTTTAATCCTATCCAAATATTTTCTGGTAAGGTGTTTAAAATATTATTTAAACATAGGGTATCACTTAAAGCTGACTTTTTTTTTTTAAAAAAAAAGCTAAATATAGTATTGCCTACTTTAAAATCAACATTTATATTAATGTGTAACTAAATACTTTGGTAGTACAAGCCTGACATTTAAAAGAAATTCATAGGAGTAGGGGGAAGTCACTAGATAAGCACTGGAAGTAGAGTTTAAGCGATCATCTGGATTCTGACAGAGATCAGGCTTTACGCTAGTGCAAGAAAAAGTCACTTCAATGAAGGTTCAGTAGATACTTCACGCAACCTTAAATATTAATGAAGAACAGAAAAATCGGGGCAACTGTCTTCTGCTCCAGTCTGTAAATTAAGAAGCGCATGTGAGAAGCGGAGATCCTAGGACCTTGTGATCAAAGCTGTTCAGCTCACCAGCTATAGACACTTTTGTTCAACAGATAGATCTTAAATGTGCAGAGCATGGTAAACTTGTAAGTCAAGAGCATTTAATGTCTATTGTTTACCCAACCAAAAAACACCCAAACAAATTTTCCACGTGTTTACAGCATTCAAGTTAATTCTCTAGAAAAGCAGTTTGACACCAATATTAAGTAATTTTATGAAATAAGTATTTCTTTCTAATGTAATAACATGTAAAAAGTAATATAGGTGGGTTTTATGCAGTATGATTGCCTGATGATATATGTAAAATATCTTATGTGGTTCAAAAATTAGGTTTTGTGTTGTGATTACAGGGTATCATCTTGAAAATTATCAGCCTGGCTTTTGGGGGGAAGGTTTATAAGAATAAAATCATTATTTTTAGAACAATTGGGGATGGGATGATACAACAAAACTCTCTTTTCTTGTTCTTCAGAGTAATAGGATTAATAGATTGTGGGGTTTTTTGGTTGTGGGTTTTGGTTTTTTTTTTTTTTCCTTTGGTCTGACTAAGCACTGAAAGGCCACCACCTGACAAAATCCTGATTTGAAAGTTTTGGTGACCTGATTTTTTTTAGTTTCAAGTACAGCACTTCTATGGAAAATAAGTCTGGAATTTTAGTAAGTAACTAGTATAATACACATTAAGATCAGTTGCAGGTAGAATTTTAATATGTAAAAATGGAACAAAAAAGATCTGTTGCACATGCAGACACATAACTGTTTTGGAAGGAATTATTTATTACCTTAAAGATGAGGGAAAAATAGGGTTTGGAGCATGAAGAAACATCAGGTTAAATGTGTTGCAAAAGGAATCCTTTTCTTCCCCCCACAATGTTGGTGGTGATTTACTACATATTACTTTTCTTCTTTCAGATTTGTCCCCCAGCTTGCTTTTCCATTTGTGATCAGAGACCATGCTGCTTACAGATGAATTATAAAGAGCCTGAGACATTAGGCATTACCTGATCAGTTCATTCTTATTCTCCTTCCTTATAGCAACAGGTTTGGCCAAAAGAATAAATCTATTGTTAGTGAGCCAGAAACAGGTCTGTGTCTGCATTTTGGGAATGTGCTTTTAATATTCTTGGACAACTTACCTCTGAACGAGAATTGTTGGTGTTGGAGCTGCAAAGACTGAATAAACTTCCTGAGAGGAAGCAATTGTAAAATATCCAGGAAGTTATTAGGAAATGCGAACTTCTGCTCCTTTCTGCTAACTGCATGAAGTGCTCAGGCTTTAATAGCACCAACCTGCATGCCATAGAGCTTGAAAAAAATGGACTTGTTCTTCAGTAATACGAAACGTTTTTGTAGACTAGATGTCAGAAATGTGACATCAAGTACTGTTAAAGCTTGGGCTTTTAAAAAGGTTCTTAACCACCCTGAGAAAAATGGTTCATGGCAGCTCTTTGCAATGTGCAGTAATCTGCACTGCTGTAGAAATGTACCTAATTTTCATTATTTTTCTTGTTGATCCAATTTTTATTTTTGAATACCATCTTGTCAACTTCGCTGTACTTCTGTCTGGGAAAAATAGGCAGAATAGAAAAAATAGACAAGGAAAGTGTTACAAGAGAGGCAGGCCTGAAAAGGGAGGCATAAGAGAAGGTGAATTTCTGTATGTCACCATCTAGCTTGATGGGGGCCCCCCTGGTTTTCCTTATTTGAACTTTACTGTGTCTGAAAACAGCCTTACAGTTGCTGCCTGTATTGTGCTTTCTCTAGTAACACTTTTTATTAGTGGCAGATTGACATAATGTGGTTTTTGTTTTGGTCTGTCGTCCCTCCCCGGCTCTCACCCACCAGCCAAATCTGGTTGGTCTGATGCAGGATGGGAGTCACTGTGCTGCTCCACTGCCATTCCTGTGTGTTTTATCCTCACTAGATTAGATTGATTTTAAAAGAAAGGAATATCTTTTTCATGTGATTAAATACCCTTTATGGTGTTTTTGTGGAGAACTGGAGTCTATGAGGATAAGGAAAATTTTAGGTGATTAAGTATGTTCTTTAGCTGCTATAATAGGTGTGATGGTTTTGTCTTATTAATGTAAGTAAGAACTGTGTAGCATGTAAGTACATAGTCTCAGGTGGAATCATGATTGGTTAGATAACTGTAAGCATTACAAAAGTATAAAATCAGCCTGTCCTCCTTCCTTATGATAATATAGATGAGGAATAGCTTTTTTGTGTTTGAACGTGACTATTTTGAAACTTGAGCAAGTTTGAGTTCAGATTTTTCCTAAATCTGGTAACATATAAAAGTGTCTCTTGAATTTGAGAACGTTCTTGAGAACTGAAAAATTTGAGAAATTTCTCTAGCTTTCAGGGTGCAAAGGAAAAACATTAATGTGTAATGTATATTTTGTGGCAGTACTTTCACTGGTCGGCATAGATGCTGTTAACTACTTCTACTAAAAGACTCCAGGAGAAGGTTATTGATGGAGCTGAAACATATTTTTTGAAGGCTTTGAAGCGCCATATTTCTCATGTTAATTTTGTAGTCTGCTTCAGGGTTGTTCACTGCTGCCCATTGCTGCTGCACAGACCATGCTACTAGGAACCCTATCCAGCTGCTTCATCTTCTCTTTCCTCTCCTCAAGCTTAGCCTGACTCAATGAGACGCCAGTATACAGAAAGAGCAAAATCTGTGGTGGGCCACATGAAGTAAGACAGACTGACTATCTTTAAATGTGGTCAGAGTTAGTTTGCAGATTGTCCTCCTAGAAGTAATTCTGTAATTACTCTGAGAGAGAATACTGTCTCTCTGGTGCACTTGTGCTGAGAGATCTGTGTTATCCCAGAGGAATGTTGCTGTAATGGTGCTTCACAAATTGAAATTCTGTCTTTATAGCAAGGGCTTTATCCAGTAGTTGCTTTGAAAACCAGAACCAGTTCATAGACTGATGCTGGAAGCTGGTCGAGCTGGTGAAAGAAGTTGCACTTGGTTGCTGTTCCTTTGTCACCTTCTGCCTTGGGAGGAAGAGGACAGCTGTGTTTGGTGTTGATTAAAGATTTTCTTCAAGTTCAGTTGTAAATGCAGTGAGCTGTAGATGACACTTTCAACAGGAATATGGGAGGGTGCTGCAGTTAAATCCTTACCTGAAGGGAAGAAGCTGTCCTAGCTAGTTGCAGACTGCAGATATGCAGCCCAACTCATCAGGAAATTAGATGATCCACTTCACACCAGCACTGTATCTCCATGTACTGTATGCTTGTAATCGGCACTGCTGCTGAAAGAAGCAGTGCTGCTGTGTAACTGGAGAGAAGTATTCAGTGTTTCTATTGCTTTGTTTTATTTCTATAACACAAATCTGGGAGGAAGGAGGGAAGTAATTAATAATTCTGCAAGCAATCTCATGAATAATTCTTTCAATATATTTGTAATTAGCATTGAAGTACTGTGAGGGTTTTTTGATGGTCTAAAAAGTTTGAGTTTGTGGCCTTTGTCCTCTTGAGAGCAGTAAATCTTCCTCGATTTGATTGTTTTTTTGTTAATTTTGTGGGACCTGTTTGGAAGTCATCTCTCAAATTTGCTTAAAATTTGCAAATACAGACTCAGGAGTTTCTCGAAGTAGGGACTGTGTGTGCGCATACATATGTATATATGCACATGTGCAAAATTAGCCTTGTTTACTTAAAAGCAGCTAGAAATGATGATGTGAGTATGGCTGATTGGTGGACAGAAGGATTTTGGACTTGCTATTTCCATCTCTGACATGCAGATAGTTTTCACTGCTCTGCTAAATTATAGTTTGAGAGTGGTTTTTTGGGTTCTTTTTTAGCTTTGGCCTCTCAGTGGGTTTAGGCGTTTTAGCAGCTTGTAGAATCAGTTAGCAAAATTCAGTCTGTTTTTTCTGTGCAGTTCCATAGTAGCTGGCCATGCTTGCTTGAACTGAACTAATTGGGGTGTGATTAAACTGATTTACTTCTGAAGAGAATGGAAGTCTAAGTACATCACTAATGAACTCTAGAAGTCATTTAACTTGTTTCTCTTCCTTCCTTCTGCACATCTTCCTGTTTAAACTAGGAACTTTGCAGGATTTACAGTAAAGTATGTTTGGGCAGCACCAAATTCAGCGATATCCAGACTTTTGAGACCTTCAGGCACAGTGCAATGTAAGTAGAACTTAAGCACGAACGTGCAGGGTTCATCTTGTCCCTCTGTGGCCCTCTCCAGGGTTTAGAAAGCAATTTGATAAAGCAAAAGAACTTTGAAATCTATTTTATTCTAGAATTAATAATGTAAGAAGTGGTGCTAGAATTTGATCCAATATTTATAGATTTCTGCTGTGCAAGAGTTCGAACAGCCTCATGAGGACAGTTTAAAATTCACAGTTTTAATAATCTCTTAAAGCTGGAAGAATTGTGGAGTCCTCAAGAAGAGTTTTGAAAAGAATTTGATTAGGAAGAGTTCTGCATGTTGCTATACTGTCCAGTTCTTCTTCTTTCTGTTATCGCTGGAAATGCTTGTTGTCATCTTCAGTATTTTGCTATTCCTGCAATATAATCCTTAGAGAATGTAATTGTAGTGTTACAGAACAGGTGAGACTTCTAGCTGAGAACTCTTGTTCTTACCAAAACCCATCTGCCCTTTCTTTTAATCCATATCATGCATTGATGTCTCTTGCTTAGCCTTCTTGATGGCAATTATGGGTTTTATCCAGCTGCTGTGTTAGTTTTGTTGATTACAAATGTTGGGCACTTCTGTCATGTTGCTGGTGTGTTCATACCACTGTGTAGTCTAAAAGTGAGAAAGTTCTAATGTATCTTAACTGTAATTGTTTCTTGAAGTATTTTAGTTGTGGTTTTTATAGGAGCTGGAACGTGCCTGTTAACCCTCTTGAGGAGAACTTGCGTAGAAAGCCTACAAAAGTAACAGTCAGTCTATTCTCAGTTGAAGTATGGATTCATCTTTCTTTGGATCTATTTTTTGGTCTGGCATTGGTTACTGTGAGAATCCTCACCCAATCCCCAAAATGATGCTTGGGAGATAATGATGTTCTTAAAGTTATAGCGTGCTCATTTTCCACTGAGCTCCCCGAAACACTGGATTTTAGGGAAAGAGACTATATGTTTGCTTATAAAATGATTATGAAGTAGAGTCCACCTACATTCTGTGCAGGGCTGAAATTTCCTGTACTAATGAACATAGGTCTGAAACCTGCTCAAAGAGGAGGAGGAGGAGAAGGGGTGCTGGGGCAGAAGGCAGTAGAGGATCTGCTGTTGGGATTTTAGCTCTCCTCAGCTCACCTGAGAGCCATAAGCAGGTGTGGGGACATGGGAGAGCGTTCTTACCGCACTTTAATGCGCAGTTTCCTTTTTGATTACCCAGTAGCTGGGGAGTTGCCATCTGTTTGAATTGAACTTGTGGTGTGTTGAGCCTAGGGTTGTAGAATTCAAGAACTGATACCCATACCCACAGATCTGGAAAGAAAGAGAAAATCCCATGTTCAGAAGAACCCCTCAGTTAGAAGGTTGAGAGAGGCTAGCTTGTGCTAGCCAAGATGATCACTCCAACACTTGAAATTGCTGAATCACAGCAAAGACTCCCTAGGACATGCTGATCTTTGTTAGCCATGCTTCATGAAAATGCTTTGTTTCTCTTGACCCTGGCAGTGCAAACTGTTGGTCCATGCTGGGTCTGGTGTCCTTGCATGACTTACATATTGGCTATATTACAGACACAAGATATATTGGGCACTGTAACAACAGTGCTAACACTAGTCAAGCTCTAAGGAAATGGGCAGCAAGCTTTTTCAGGACTATTTTTGGTAATTTTTAAGTAGAGAATGCCTGAGCATAAATAGACTTCCTCATCCACTAATGAAAGGATTGGGGTTTAATTTGACTTAGCGTGTTTTCTGGTTATGCTAAATTACTTTGATGTGGCCCTTGTGGTTATGTATTGAATTTTTTTGCAGCATACTGGCTCCTCTAGCTTAAAGCCTGCATGGACCAATGTTGTAGCAGATTTTGTTGGTAAAACTTCTGTTTGTGTAAGCAAATGGACAGGAAAAAAGATTGTGATTTATTAAACTGTATGTTAGTCTAATAAATATTGACTAAATGTAGTTTGGGGCAGGGGTAAGTCTTTTAAATGAAAAGACAGATTTCAGCCTAAAGGGAAACTTTAAATGTAGGATCTAGGTGTGTTTAAATGAAGTCTCCAGTGGTATATGGGTAGGACTACCTGCTACTCGAGATTATTATACATTACCACTGTGCTTAAGGTTTGACACACAGTGAATTCTCAACAGTGCTAGCATCAGTGATTTTTATGGAAGATTTTTCCATGAGGATGAGGTAAACTTCAGTAGGTTTCCAAAATTTTTATCCAAAATAGCTTCTAATCTCTACCTGTTTCTGTATAAGACTTTAGCCTGCTGTTTTTCTCCAAGCTTTATGTTGTTTCTCTGGAAACTCCTCTTAATGTTTGTTGTAGTTTGTGTTTGAAAGTACTAGGGATTCTCATTAGGACCTCATGCTTTTTTTATCTCTGTGTCAGAAAGGTTGGAGAGACTGCCTCCTCAAAGAGTATTATCTCATCAAATGTGTGTATTGAGGTCCTCGGGAAACCCTTTACCCCTTTAAAGGTGTGTTTTGTAAAACCTCGAGCAACAGTGATAGCTTCCTCTGAGCTGTACCAAAGGCAGATGTATTTGGTTACTTTGAACTGTTTATTTACAGCATAATTCACCAACTAAAACGTGCAGAAGTGATGCAGCTTTTTTAAAGGATCTGTCCTGTGATTCTCCTTAAAATAATGGCTTTCCTTCAGATCATATGCGAATAGTACTCATTCGTAGGTATTATTTTTAATCAACATCATTTTGAATGGAAGTCTAGACAGTTGCTTGAATGAAGAACATGAATTATTTCCCTTTAACTGTCTTTTAACAATTCACCACCCTCCTTGCTGTCTGAGTTCCATTCACCTGAGACTAACTGAGAACTGGTTCATCCTTTATTATTGCCAGGTGCATGATGTACAGAGAGGTCCAAGCTTGCACCTTGCTCTTGTAGGTGCTGCTAAGGGGAAGAAAACCTTAGCTTAGAGTGGTGGTGGAATACTTGCTGAGTAAAGGAATGGGTAACACATCTAGAAGGACAGATAGAGTTATGTAATCTGTCACTTCACAGCTTTAGGGATTATAATATAAATGTGTTTAAACTGGTGTTTATTTAAATAGGCGAGTTGAGTAATAAAGTTCTACTTTTGTTGCCCAGCCATGAGTCTCAGAACTCTATCATTATCTAAATTTGTTTCATTCTTCACAAAAAGTCCTTCTTTGTCTAGGAAAATAAAACCAAACACTCTGAACACATGTTTTGAAGAAGAAAAAACCTGGACTTTTATGTATCACTTTAATAACTGCATGGTTCAGGGCTAACATGCAGCGTTTCTTATATTCCCTGAAGGTGCTAGCGTCTCTTCTAAAATCAGTCTGTGGACATTGACCAAATGCAACTGCTTGCCATAATGCAAAAATTGAGGGCTATGTCAGTATAAGAACTTCCTGGCAAAATGAAATGTCAGATGTAAAAATTCACAAAAACTATGCAGATTCAGTGTTTTCCTTCAATTTCAGGATAGCAGTTCATAGTGTTCAAATTCTACTGATAACCATTGACCTCAGAAGAAATCGGGTCATGTCCTTCAATAGCAGTGGCCTCGTTAAGATTGCATGATGAACAAAACAGCTGAAATCTAGGATTATCTGGGAGACGCTTTTCATTTAAGCAAAATGTTCTTACAAGGAAATTAATTTAGGCTACAACTGATTAGATTTCTGTATTTTATTTCATCATTTGATATTTAGAATTGTTAAAACAAATTTTTTAATGATCTAATTTGCAAACTGTTTTTTTTCCACTTTCAAGCCATTTGCAGATTTAATAACTTCAGTAGTTTTGCAGTTATAGCAATATAAAAATACAGAGAGAGAGGACAGTGTGAGTATAAAAGTGCTGTCTGTGGCTTGCCATATCTATCTCTGAGTCACAATTCAAACTTTAATGCAAGTTTTGTGATTTGTAACTGTTTTAGTGGAATGGATAATCCATCTGTGGAGGATGACTGCTAAAGCTTGTATAGGGAGGGTCTGTTATTGCTTCATCTGTTGTTTTTTGAGGATGACGGATCACAATGCCTGAGCCGATGGAATAGCACTGTTGCTGTCTTTATTCATTACTTTTTATTTGTTGCATTAGGATTCTGAAATCTCCAAGGTTTGAAAAGAACTTGCATGATGAAGATTTTTGGACAAGTTTTTGAGGTCAGCTTAAAGGTGATAATATTTGCTACAATTTCAATTTATTGAATTATTACAATAAAGATGTTTACTTTATAAAGCATTTCTTTAAATGAAAGGGCTGGAGGGGGGAAACCCCAACCCTGATGTTCAGAACTCTTACATCAAGGTCATAAAGAATCTCGTCCTTTTTAGCAGTTTTGTGTATACTCATTCAAAGTGGGGAAAAAAAGCTGGTGTTGAAGGGATTTTGGTTAATCTAGCTTGTTGCTATGCTTTTGCACTATAGAGCTGTATTAATTATTGACAAGACTAGCCTAATCCAAAGTCACTGCAGTCTGAGGCATTAATTTACCTCATAGCCTGGTGTGAGTAGGAAAAAAAAATTCTTTCTATATATGTGAACCATATTTCTAAAGCCAGAAACATTGCTTGATGTAGTGTTTCGCATAAAATAGATCAGGGTGGTAGGCCAAACATATGATGAAGTGGTGTGTTTGTACTGAAGTTCAGCTACAAATGTAGGTTTTCTTTTAAATGAAAACTCATTCTGGAAATAGTGGTAAAGCTCTGCACATAGAAGTGACTTTCATAGTTTCTGGTGTTTAGGTAGGAGATGAAATTTGTGTTTCTGTGGCTCCGTTTGTTCATATGTTCTCAATGTCCTGCCTCTGGCAGAGAACTACTTTGTGATTACTGAAAAGCCATGGTTATGGATGATGCAGCCATTTTGCATAAAGTAGGGTTAAGAAGTTTAGAGAACCTACTGCAGAGTAGATTTGAAATTAAATTATATATTGGTTATTAGTACATTGTTGTAGTAGCACTCAAATTTTGAGTGATCAGCAAAGTTAACGGTAGTTTGGTATTTTGAGTCTTGGGTTTCGAAGAAATGTTTAATTATGTTTTGAAGGTGGTATTACCTTGCTTTTTTTTCTGTTCAGCTGTGCTATGTTCCAGAGTCACAGTAGCTTTAAAACACTTAATTTGCATCACTGAACCGGTTATCCTCTCACTGATTTTTTTTTTTTTTTTTTTTTTTTTTAATTTCTCACCCCAACTTCAGGATTCATTGCTAATGTGGCCCTTCATTTTAGATAAAAACTTGCCAGCAGTACAGGGCACAAAATAAAGTGGTCAGTTGTTTCAGTTATCTTTGTAAGAGTTGCTACCGAACTTTCACCTGTTGTTTTTGACTAACAGCAGGGTATTTCTGCTCATATATGAGTTTCAGAGAGTTCTCGTTTCATTTAAAATATTTCTTAGCATCTAATCCACATCTGGAAAAAAGAAAGTTTTTTTTTAATAGATGCTGTCATGAAAGCATACTCCATACTCTTTATTAGAACTTTTTAAAGGGGAAACTGATTTTTGGTCTTAGTGATATTTCCATTATTTAAGTTCTTTAGACATGTGATGTAAAACTGGTAGGTGCCTTAGGGAAGAGACGTGTGGGTTGTTGTTTGCAGATGTCCAAATAGGTTCTTAGACCCTCAAACTCAAAAGGGCGGAGGTCTTAACCTGGTAGGAGGTGTGGTGCTGAGAAGATGCTGCTGGTTGGACAGGGAATACTGTGGGGAGAAATTGGTTAGGGATGAGGATGGGATGGAAGAAAAATAACGATGATAAGTTTCTGCCAGGAAGTGTAAAGAAGAGATGAATGGATGTTGGGAACTGCTGCTGCCTCTCTTCATCGTCATGATTATGTGCTGCTCTGTGATCTGCTGAAGAGTTGGTGATGCATTTCTTAACCATGAGCTCTTTATACTCAGTCTTCTTCCTTGGTTACATTTTTTTTCCCTTGTTCCATCCTGTTTCCTAACTCTGTCCTAGCCACTTTCCTCTGGTCACATTTCTTCCTCTTCACCCACCTTTCTGGACTTCTAAACCCCTGAGATGCATTCCACAGCAGTATGTTCCACCTGTTTTCGGAAGCTCCTGAATCTCGGTTATGAGGTGTATCTTGCAGGAGCGTGCTTAAAGCAGAGCTTGAAAGCAACTCAAAATTATAATGACTTCCCATAGTACCTGTTATGCATAAAATATCCTGTTTCTACTTATCGGTGGTTTGAAAGGTACCAGCTTTCTTGGGAGAAGCTCGTTGATCTCTTTTCCCAGCCCCATGAATTTTGACTATATAACTCTCAAGTTCAGAAACCACCCATGACACCTACATACCTGACGTATCATTCTGCAGAGGTAGTAATGTTATCCTACAGTTTCTTTGCCCATTTTTAACTTCTTGGTGTCCTGGGGGACTTCATAAATATCACTTCCTCCAGCAAAGCTGCTGACATGAAGCAAAAGCCATGAATAAATTATTCATATGCTGTTGATTTTCTATGTTTAGGAGTTAATGCAGCTTCACTTAAAAATTCTCTTCCATGGCTGAAGTTGAGTAAAATTGCTGTATACTAAGTTATGTTTTAATTTTTGGTAAATTATTTTACATTTTTGAACTAGTGGTTTCAAAAATGATTGTTACAGAAAAACTCTCACGGTAATGTTTAAATACTGTAGGTAGGTCCTGTTTAAAAGGATTCATGGTGTGTACTTTGTTAATGAGGGCTGTTTTTTAGACAGTCACATTTATGAAGCAGTGGCTTCAAACTAGGTAATTTTGGAGATGTCTGTTTCATTAAAGAGCAAAACAAAACCCACAAGCTAAACTCCCGAACTTCTCTAAATCCCCCAAGCCTGTGGTGTTGATTGCTTTTATCACATTTATGTCATGTTATTTTTCAAGAATGTCTTTTCTTTGTAATTTGAAGAAAGTGTGAAATTATTTCTTCTCTCACTTCAGCAATTAGCCGTGAGGCAAAGGCATATATATATGTATATAAACAGGTTAATTTTTTAATACTGTTACGGTCCACCTTATCTGTCTTTTTATTTATTTATTTAAATCTTGGACTGTGCTTGTTACGGGAAATAAGCACTTCTCTTTAGGTCACGGATTTAGTTCATGAAAATGTCCAACTTTATTCCAGAAACACTTTATTTCAGGCACTGAAACACTGAAAAGAACACACTGTGAAGGTAGATGGGGAATTTATGTCTTTCAAAAGGTAGTAAAGATGTTTAAAAGCATCTACCCTTTTGCAAGGACAGCAAATGAGGAGAAGCAGCATTAGCCTTGCTTATGGCAAGGAATAATGCAGTGTTAGGGTTTCCTAGCTAGTTACTAAATGAGCACTTGCAACATCTCAGTCATCTCAATATTGCTTTTATTTTTCAGTGTTACTACAGCTTGTCATAGTAGTTTGCTTTAAATTATACAAAAGAAAATAGTGTCAATATTTAATTGCGGTGATGATCCTAAAAGGCAGTTGCTGTGATTTGAAAGCATTTGTCCTGCTAGTTTGTCTTAAGTTTTTTTGCCTTGGGCATAACATGTAATTCACTGTAGCTTTTTTTAAACCTATTTCCTCAGTGACTGAGTGGCAGAAAACATGGTCAGGGTGGGTATCAGTGTTGTGTATACACATGTTGGAGTACATAATAGAAAATAATATCTTATATAAAACTTTGCTGTATTTCTTTTACTATGCAGAATGCAGTGTAAACCAATAGAAGTATTTTGAGATGGGTATATTTAGCTGCTGTAGAAATGTGGTACAGGAAAACGCAGTTAAGTGTTCTGCTGTGTTCTTGCCTAGTGAAATGTGCCAGATTGTGGATCAGGGTAGTTGCGGGCTGTGCTGATGGTGAGGAGCCTCAGAAGGACCTCATGGCATCAAGCAAGTGAGGAAGACAGCAGCAGGTGAATATCAGTGTAGTTTGAGCGTATGTAAAGCTTTGAGGGGAGAAATAATCCAAACTTAACCTACCTGCTGCTATGCTCAGCTCTGGCAGTTACAGCTTGTCGAGTCACGGTTGACGGTTCATTAGCTCAGTACGCAGTGGCAGCCAAACCAGTCAATGAAGTGTAGTAGGGAAAGTGAAGTTCAGTAGGGAGAGAGTATTGAGAACATCGTTTGCTGCTATATAAAACGCTGGTGATGTGTGCAGCTCTAGTCTCTTGACTTACTGCTTCCTTCCTGAGATGCAGAGGAGAGAAGGTTAAAAGGTACGGGTGTTCAGTCTGGGGCGGAGAAGGCCGAGGCTGGAGAAGAGTCTGAGGGAAGGCAGCGGGTGAGCTGAGTGCATAATACTCTTCATCAGACCCTGAAGTACCAGAAGGATGATTCACTTGGTAAAACCAATAGCTTAGTTAAAAACAAGTTACAGAGAGAACCACATTACACATGGGGAATTGAACTTCTGGAACTTGCTGCCACAGGAAGATGGAGGCAGACAAATTCAGAAAGGGTTCAGGCGTGTTGATGAGTGACAGGCCAATAACAGGGCAGCAGAAGTCTAAGCAGCAATTTAGCCCCTAGAATTCCTATGTAACATCTGTAGGTACTGGAGGAGTACAAGGGGAATGGGTTATAGAGAATGGTCAGGCTTTGGTGTTTTCACTTAATAAAAAAAAAAAAGCTGTTGTTGCTGAAAACTGAACTGTAGGTCTTGCCTGGTGTGGTATTATGTATGTGTTCTTAACCAAAGCAGAGGCAACTCTAGGAAATGCATCCTACTTAAAAATAAAGCTTCCAGCTGGTTGTCATGCATTTCTCTGCTTCCTTTTATGATACTGCTTCTACACCTCTCCATTCATGGAGTCTTGTATTTTGCAAATCCTGGAGCTGTTGTGACACACTGTGCAGGTTCTCTGCTGCAAGGAATGTTTTCTTTTTTATTAGTACACTGCTGCACCATATTAGTTAGAAGACAGGAGTGTCACTCCTTCAGTTTCATGACTAGAAATGTGAACTGTTGATATGCTACCAGGTTTACAATCTTTTTACATTCAGTAGCTGTTAGCCAGCAATTACAGGAGTTATATGTGACTGTTGCCAAAAAAAATTCAAACAAGTCTGTCTCTATACAATGCAGGGTGTTCTGTGGTGGCAGATAGATCCTTGAGAATCTGCTGGGTTTGATCAGAAGAGTCTAAGTGGTGGGGAGCTTTCTGCACTTGTTGGTCATCCAGTCAAGTGGTCAATTACTTATCTTAAAAACATGATGTCTCTAACTAAAGCTTGTGGACAGAGGCAACACAAGGAATTGAAATACATTCTAGTGTTTTATGACGTTATTCTGTGCAAATAATTACTGCTTTTGAGTTGCCTTCTGATTTCCTCAATAAAAATTAGGTCTTCTGGAGGGACGTTATACATTGCTTGCTTTTGTAGGCTTCTGCTGTAGTCATCTCAGTTTGTAAGTTTGGCCTGTGTTGTAGGAGTTGCATCTGAATACAGATTTCAGATAAGTTCTTATCCATATTGATAGCAGAATTCATAGTTAATGTTAAATTTGTGTGATGCTCTGACTGCAGAGGGAGTTACGGCACACACTTTCCCATTTGTACTGGCAGCACTGGAGTATGTGGCACTTAGGGACATGGTTTAGTGGTAGACTTGGCAGTGTTAGGTTTACGGCTGGACACAATCTTAAACGTCTTTTCCAACCTGAATGATTCTGATTGCTCAGGATTTGAGTTTTCTTGAGCATTAGCAGAATAATGCTGGTAATTCTCAAAGTGAATGTTATAGGAGGGATGTGAAATGTTTGCTACGTTTTTCATTAAAAATTTTGAAACCTGTGTTTGTCTTAATTGAACATAAACCCTTTATTTTGTGCCCTTCTTGAGCTGTCTAAAGTCATCAAAGTCTCTGCCAAATGGATCCAAGATAACTCCCATCTATAAGGAATAAGAAATTCATTAGCAAAAGCTATAAAATGAGTAAGGTTATCAACCGAAGTTAGTGGAAATGCTGGCATCACCTCTCTTGCCAGCAGACTGCATATTTCCTTAGGCTGAAGTGCCTGTCGTAACACTTTTTTCTTATGAGACTGGAAGGTGCGGCAGTTGTGTTGAATGCGTATCGCAGGAGATTGACGTTGGGTAAGTGTGAAATGATGCTGTTTCATCTGAACCTTTCAGGCTTGAAGCGGTGCTTAGTATACAGTGTCTTTAAAAGCCTGAGATAAATTTCAAGTGATTGGTAATAATAATATGGTGGATTTGAAATGGAGCTTCTAAATCTAGACTAGGATGAAAAGGAACTTGTTTTTTGGAAGTACCTTGTGTTTATTGTGCTACATATACAAATGCTTTACAAAGTAACTGAATGATGGGCAGTGCATTATGGCTTGCAGCTGTAAATCATCTAAAGCTCAGTGCATGCTATTTTACAAGGGAGAAAATGTGAGTCTGAGTGTCAGAATTACCTGTTGTCTAACCTTACTGAAATACCACCTTAGATATTGGTGTGGTCTCCTTTGTCTCCTTTTCAGGAAAACCAAATAGCATGCTTCTTTTCAAAGTAATGTATAAGAACTGCAGTTAAGGCTTGGGTCATGTCAAATATGGTCCTGTATACACACACATCATATCTCTGCCAAAGAGCTTATGGTTTACTTTTAAAGAGTTAAATATGGAAATGATAGGACATGGGAAGGGCATTGAAGTTGTGTAGTACAGTTTTAGCATAGGCTAAACCCCCAAATCTTTTCCTTTTATATTTAGAAAAGCCAATGTTTTTGTGGCATGAGTAAACATCTGGATGTTCTGTCTTTGCTGTTGCAGCTTCACAGAAATTGCAATTGTTGCATTTATTTACATTTTCCCTCAAGACGCGAATTAAAATGAAAAAACCACAAACTTCGAACCATTTCTACACTGCATATTGCATATTGGGGTGCTGCTCTTAAAGAGCTAGTTATTAGGTTTTTGTGAATTCTTTTCTTGCAGGAACAGAAGAATGGGAAAGTCTGAAATGCATGAGAGAAAATTGGAGTTGTATGCGTCTGCACTGTACTTCTGAGAAAAGAGACTTGTGGGATTGGAAGTGTATTTTCAGTATCAAACACTTACATTCTGGTGTCGGACAGTATTTATTCTAGTCCACTTAAAGGACAAAGCAACATACTGAAGTGGTTCAAATGATAGACAAGGAGTTACAAGTTAAATGGAGTTGAAGGTTTGGTTTGGGGGACTCTAACGCAAACATATCTTCCAGGTACACACTTCACTGAGTTTAGAGAACGGGTTTATCTCCTGGGGAAGGAAAGCTTGGCTTTGGAAACATCTGAAAATGTGACATCCAGCAATGTCTTTCTAGCTGATACTGGATTAACTTTTCAGCTGCAGCATCACAAAGCTACTTTATTTTGCAAAATGCTCAACTTTCAAAAATACTTATTTCCTGAATGTGGAAAACTAATGCTGTTTGTATTAGTGATCCCCGTCTTTCCACATTGCTTGCTTGTTTGGTTCGTTTTTATTTTTGTTACAGTTGGTTAGATAATAGCTTCAGCTTTTTCAGTGAGACTTTATTTTAAAGGCAAAATGGCATCCTGGGGAAACGAGCAGCTCACAGTAGGCTTCAGTTTGCATCCACGAGTTAAGAAATAGCTTTCCTCCTTTGAGTGTGTTGTGGCACTGTTAATCCAGATCAGGCAGTTCTCTTTTGTATATGGTTAAAATCCTGTTACTGTTCTGTGGAGGATGGAAGTGTCCAAAACACCGTTATTGAAACTCCTACCACCAAAAGGTTACTGCTGATATCTCCTAATCTATATGTTCTTTTATTTTTTGAAATTGCACAGCTTAACCCCATTTTATAAAATACTATTTAAATTATAAAAACCTGTTGAACTTGCTAGTTATCGTTATGAATGTTTTGTAACTTCAAATGAAAACTCTCTAAGCTTTATATTTTCTTCAAGAATATTACTGTTTATGTTTTAATCTCAGTCTCTTTCCCAGAGCTTTTTGTAAAATAAAAAAAAAAAGGAAAGCTAAACCCAGTTACTTTGTTTGGGATAATCTTTTAATTTCCTTTGGTCTTTTTTCACCTGTTAGTGGTCTACTGTTTTTCCAGAGTGTAAAACTACATTTGAAAAGCTAGTAGGTGCCTTTTTGGATAGTTATGACCATAAATATATGGATTGTTGAAAGAAGAAAGTAGCCTTGCTTGCTTACTTTTAACGTGTTTGACGCTTCTGTTTTCCGAACCACCGTCTCTTACCTTTGACCACAGTTGAAGGCAGACTGAGGCAGTCACAATGTTCTAGCTATTGCTTGTGCTGCATACCTTCAAATCTGGTCCATTTGATCTGGACTGTGAAAATACAGTGAAAGAGGAACAGATAAATTAAACGGATAAAGCAGGTGAAGTGGAAAAACTAATATAAGCAAACATGGACATTGTAGGTTGGTAGCTGCAGGAAGGCAACCATGTCAACAATGAACACATGTTCTGCCTCTCTTCATAGCCTCTTCTATTTCTGCTCACACCTTGGAGAAAAAGGAGATTATTGTCCAGCATTAGGAAGGGAAGATTGAGTATTTTAAACAGCTTAAAGTAGTAGCCTTTTCTAATAGTATTTGGGATGCATCTCAAGAGTTTACATTATAACTTACTGGCTCTGGTACATGCTGAGACAACTCTTGGCCAATAAGAATGGGGGAGAGCAAAAACTGGTTCTAAAATGAAATGATTTTGTGGATATCTTTATTTCATGCAACAAACTTTGTTCTTAGCACCTTTACTATCCGAATGCATCCTGTTCATGTTGTGGACCTTTGTCTCCTTTCTTGGAGGTGGAGTACTGCTCTGAACTGTGTCAGTTTTCATATGGAGGACTGTATCTTTGTTAGAGCATGTGATTTGGGGTTTCCTTTGACATTTTCTGAAATTCTGAGTAAGATGTTTTTAATTTTGACTACTGCCTGCAGGTTGAGGGAGAGACGAATTTGGTAAACTACTTAAATGTTTTGTCCTGTTTTAACACTATCCTCTCTCTCCTTGTTGTTTTAGTCTTGCCTTTCTCAAAAACAGGATTGCTTCTGGGAGACCTGCTTGGCAAGCAATAATGAGAGCCACTGCCTGAAGATAGTTGGGGTATTTTTGTTGCCTTGAGTGTTTTGGGAAGTGTGTATCTATATAACCCTCTTGCCCATAAGTTTTTCAGCTTATAAAAGTACCAAAAAATAGTAAAACAACATCAGTCTGGTCAAGGCATAGTATACAGAAATTTTAGGTGGCCCTGTGTCTGTAACAGTAAGTTGATTTGTTTTTAAGGCCCACAGTTGGGGCGTGAGAGAGTCACTTATGATAATCTTTTTTTTTCCCAGAAGAGCTGTTTTGCAGAAATATGAGTGTTTTTCACAAAGGGCACATCCTGTTGTGTTTTATTGCTGTATTGTACTTTTGGCTTGTGAAGTGGTTGAAGGAAGATGGAAGAGCTTCCTGATTATTTCAGCACTTGCACTGATTCTGTAAATGACTCAAGTTTAAAAAGATTGCTTTATTTTCCATCGATCATTATCTCTGTAATAGGGCAGGCTGTCACTGACTTACAGGAGTCTGTACATAAAAACTAGCAAAATGGAGAATAGGGGTTGCAGCAGCAAGTCATAACACGACAGTGGTGTATCTTCACAGGAATGTGATTGAATGGGAACAGAACTTCCCTGACAAGAATTCTGTTGCACACAGAAGGGTAGGAAGTTTATGTTTTCCCAAGAAGGGAATTCCTATGATAGATTTCTTTTTTCCTCTTTGCAGCTTGCAGTTGCTAGAACTGCATTTGTCATTAACTTGGGAGGTTCAGGTGTTTTTGGGGAAAACATTGAGTTTGTTTCTCCTAATGTTGCTGTGAGAAATGTTGAAATCGCTTTACGTTGCTTAAAATGAGGAGCACAGATAATCTGGAGACTTGTACTTTGTCTTGGTTGTGCTCTCCTGGTCCTAATGGAGAATCTGAAATGTTGGAGGAGTTGGTTTTGTTTAGTTCAAAGTGAATTTGCACTCTGAATGTCAACTGCTGTTGTTCTGCTTTGTGCAAGTGACAGATGTCAGCGATGGAGATCCGTGGTACAACTGTGGGGGGTGGGGGTGGGGGGGTGGGACACGACCAACCCCACAGTCCCGCCCTTCCTCTTGTAGGAAGGGGATGCTTCCCTGTGAGTAAGTGCAGACAGCTGCAGAGTATCTAGTAATAGTTGAGTACGTCAGCCTTTCATGAGGATCTTCTGCAAACCACCTTCCAGATGCAGCCATGGGATGTAGGACTGGGCCTGCTCCTGCTTGAGTAGGAGGTTGAGGCTGGTGAATTTGATTTCCATTAAAAGCTGTCAGGATTTCATTAAGTGGAGTTGTGGAGAATGAAAGGATGAAGGGATTAATTTTTCTTGCATTTCTTTGCTTTTCCTTCTAAATATTTTTTTGGGCCAACCTCCCCAAAGACCATTAGTGTTAATAAACTGGCCCTTGCTTTTTATCGCAGTTCTGAGAATTTCACTTTCTCACTCCTAATGTTTTGTAAGAGAAACTCTTTGGCTTTACTCAATCAGAGGATACATGTTACCACCTTCCCTGCTTACCATTATAAAGCTATTAAATGTTCATATTTTACAGGTGACTGGCCAAAAAGAAATCCTAGAGTTTTCCATGCTGTACAGTTACAATACTATGCAACCATCTAAGTTTTATTGAACTAGAAACATTTTTTTCTTATTCTGATATATAGCTGCTGAAGTTTTACCTCGCTTCTCTACCTGTGTAACTTATTGTTCATAATCTTATGTAGTCTTACGAACAATAAGATTCTTTTTAAGAGAATGGGTTTACTACCTATTTGATTTCCAAGGTGTTGGTTACACACACATATTGTACTAAAACAGCGTGCAGTAAGACAATTTAACACATGAATATGAACTCATACATCTGGTTTACATGGGTTTATTCTAAAGCTTTGTGTAAGTGTTTTTTTAGTATGGTCAGTTCTTATATTGATAACGGTTTCTCGAGTGTTTAAATGTAGTCGTGGCATTGCAAACTGATCTGTAACTTTCTGGTGAGCTAAACTGTACTTATGTTTTCACTGATACCCTTCCCTACTTCCCTTGCTGACAAATTTCTTCAGAGATGTGAAAATCTAGTTGTGGTTTCAAAAGCATATATATATATTTTTTAAATAACGTGTGCATATATGTGTATGTAGCTTGTTTTATCATCTTCCTGAACTAAAGCTCGGATTATTATTTCTTTCTTTTTCCAGTTGTAATGAATGAGTCACTTCTGTTTATAAGGATTTGATTGTTTACTCTGACAAACCCTTGATAGGAGACACTCGACAAGATCTCAGTAAATCAATTTGTTCAGGATCTATAAGCATCTCATTAGCATTTATTTGCAATGTTCATTCTAAGCTCAGCTGCAGCTGTTTAACACGCTGAATCTCTCAAAGATTTCCAGGATTGTAAGCATATGTTTTGAGATTGTGCTTTAAGTGGAGGAATTTTGTGGGCTTTTTTCTTCTTTTCATTGCCGCTGTTAACAAAGATCTTTTTGAATTGAATTGCAGGCTCTGTGTCTATAATCTTTCCCATTTTTGACTGTTGAAAGCTTAGCTGGAAAAAACATTACTGCCGAAGTGGCATGACTGAAAAAGTATTCTTCTTCCTCTCATTCTTTTATTTCACCACTGCTGTGAGGACAACACTCACATTTTAGCTGTAGTTTCTGAAATGATAGTTAAAAGGAATCATAATGCTCTTACCTTCAACAAATCCCACATGGAGACAAGTGATGTCATTGTCTTTGGGACTTGCAGCACAACGCATCTGGAATTTACATGGCGCAGGCTGCAAGTCAAATGATAATGCTTTATTTCAGATTGACTGATGGGCCTTGTAACACAAAAGGGGGCCAGGACTACCTGCAGCTCTCAGTGATTGATTTTCAATACAAATCTCATAATAGTCTATTTCAAAGAAGTGTAGTGGAAAACTAGTTGAATACTGACATCTCAAAAGGTAACTAGTAGCCGAAGTTATATCTCCAAGATTTTTACGAGGTTAAGTTATTCTTGTTTTTATTTTCATGTCACAAACTAGACTGTAGGGAAGGAGAAGATAAAAAAATGGAAGCTTTTTCAGAGAGTGACTGGGTAATTCAAATACTACTCACCACAGATTGGAGCCAGAGGATGCTCTGTACATGGCAGTTAGTGATCAGCATGCCTGTACATGTGTTGTTCATTAAAACTGCACCGTAACTTTTGCAAATACCAGTTTTTAGGAAGGTATGCGTGTGTATAAAATGGTTCTTTTTTCCACTCCTGCCATAGCAAGTGAAAATGCCTTACTGGCAAAGCAAAAGCTGGTATTTGACACTTACCCATAATATTTAAATTCCCCTGACTTCCTGCAATTCGTACCACTCTCGGCGGCTCACCTCGGTTGATATAACCCGCCTTTATTTTTCTTTTGTTTTCACGTGATGGAAAAACGACTGCAAGGCTTGTTTCGGCTTAAGCGGGGGTTTGCGTGACCCCTCTGCATTTATCCCTCTTTGGGGGGTGGTCTTCCCCTCTCTATCAGCCCGCCCTTCCGAGAGTGACCACGGAGCATCCGCATCCCTACTCCGCTGGTGTAACCATGGAAACGGCGGGGTGGGATTCCCAGGGCGCCCCATCCCCCTCTCCTGCCCCACCAGCCTTGGGGGCCGGGGCTGGGGCCGGGAGGCTGCCCCCGGGAAAGCCACCCCGGGCCTTGGAAGGCTTCCCGGCAAAGCAAAGCGGTCCCTTTGACCTCCCGGGACAGGCGAAAAACAGGCAGGCAGTGCTGCCTGCCTGGTGAGCGGGGGGGGCGAGGCTGGGTGACGCAGTGGGCTGGAAAGCTTGCCTTAAGCTTTCCGGCTTGCTTTCCTATCTTGCAAGCAGTTTGGCTAGGATACTCAGAATTAAAACAAAAGAAATCGTGGGACGATAAGCTGTAGTAATTCTTTAAGGAAAAGATATTAATTATGTCTTTGAATGGAGCTGTTTGAAAAACCTGGATTGCGTCAGTCAGCCCTAGTGTACCAACTTTTTTCGGTGAGTGTATCAGAATAGAAAGTGTCATCAGATACATGTACCTGAGGTAAAAAAGGCTGTTTATTTGCAGAAGCTAGGGGAACTTGCCTGTGTCTGTAGAAACAGCTTTCAAAAAATCATTCTTTGTTTTCAGCAAATGGGGATCACATTCTTTCACTGTAATCAGTACATGATCTGCTGAAGTACAAGTAGTCTGCAGTCAAGCAAGCTGTTTAAATATTATTTTCTAAGTTCCTTTCCTTATACGGGATCGGAAATATCATAGCTCATTCCAGCTGTTTACTTGTAGATTTCTAGTACTCTGGATATCTTGCTAGGATATCAGGCTAGGGTTAACCTAGCTTGATCAATAGCTCAGTGAAAAATTGATAGCATATTTTCAGCTTAGATCTGTAATGAATCAGTGATTTGGGGAGAGTCAAAATACCACCTGTACAAAATGTTTCTCATGGAAAAAATGTTTTTATGGCTGAACCAGTTATGCTGAAACAAAGGTCTAATAAGGAACTTGTGGTCTAGAGGCATAATTGCAGGACAGGATGAAAGCTGAATCTTAATGTACAGCTTTGGAGTGATGAGGAAGACATTTTGACAGAGATTCTGTTAATGTTCCTTTTCCTGTAGTGTAACACAGGAGAGAACATAGCTTGGAACAGGTGCAAAAATCCAAGGTTGTACTTAAAAAGATTGAACCAAGGAGGCAGCGTAGCTATGAAGACAAAGACGCAATTTGTAAGCGCGTGTGGAGTTCTGGAGAGTTTTGAAGGACAAGTGTTCATTTCTTGAACTTAATCTTTAAATAAAATTAAAAAAAAGCATGCCACTAACCACCAGGAAAGGCCATGTTTGAGAGATCGTTTGTCCATGCCCCAGAGCTGTGATCTCATTCAACCACCAGGTTAATTTTTAAAAGCCTCCACAAAACCCGGAGTGTTGTGCCCGGTCGTTCTTGTTCCACTTGCCCCAGTCCTTGCCAGTTGGATCTTTGCGGCAGGCAGCCAGCAGCATCCCTCTGCCAGCCGTGAGCCTGCCCATATTCCTGTCTGACCTCTTGCATCGCCTGGCAATCTTGCTCTGTTGCCTGGCATTAGCCGAGGGCTTTTGCGATTCTGTATGTTAGAAAAATTAACTTTAGATCATGAATGTAGGGAGAATTATATTCCAGATCTACTTTGCAAGTAGTAGTGTACCCTCTTTGCGGTGATAAACTCCAGTCCCTCTTCTACTTTGCCGTTTTGTACCAGTGTTGTCTTTTGTGTATTAAATTACGCACTTTTTCTTGTAAGTCTGGTTGCTAGCTGTGAAATACTAGAAAGTAGATTTGTCCCAACACCACACACAAATAACAGAAGGGTGGCCAAATACAGCTGTGGTACTAGGTTGTTAAAGTAAGGCTAGGAAACTTTTTTGTCCTGACACTGATAGCACAGAGATGAAATGACAGGCATGTGCCTGAAAATGCAGCTTGTTTTATTTCAAGTTTAATTTACATTTAACCTTCGAAATAGTGTAGTGTAGGCTGGTGGTACACTCTAATTGTAGCTTGAAATAATTTCCTTTTACTTAAGCCCCTTTGACTACACTGAAAAATCTGTCTGTCATTAGTAGCTCCACCTATCTCATTCTTTCAAGGTTACCGGTAAGCTGGAAGGAGGAGCCAGATGATAAGGGGGGAGTCTGGAGTGAAGAAAATACAGACTTTTTTTTTTTTGTGTGTGTTTGTGGTTACTGAAGGTAAGGGTCTGTGGCTGTTCTTAATAATCCTTGGTGAGCTCCAGCTTAACCTTGAATTGTATAGTGGGGAAAGAGTTCCCATTTCCCATCTGATCCCTTAATGAAGACTCATTTTTGGCATAGCATTTAGAGAATGATCTATGAGTTGCATGCAAAATTAATGGTACTTAATTTAATCGATGAGATATAACAGACACCTTAGTCTAATAATAAGTTTTGACCATGTTAATACTAATTTCTTCCCTGTGAACTAAAAGCAAGTTATGCAGACTTAATGGGCTGCTCCTGTAACGTTCCCCTTAGCTTGCTGTTTGGATGTGAACTTTGCATCTGATACACTTCTGGTTTGGTGGGGTGGCTTTCAGTCACCAGCCCTTTAGGCATTCGGTTTTGGTACAGAATAAACTTGTGACAGCTAGTGCTTTGTACTGCAGACCTGGGAAGTGGCACTGCAGGTTTCCCCAGCCATTACGCTTACCTGGAGTCCAAGTCAAGTGGTAAACCTTCAGATTAACTGGGGTTTTCTAGTTTGTTTGTATATTTGGTTTTATACATGCTCATTTCTTGTTGAAAAATTGACTCAGATCTGTGTGAACAATGCTAACATGCTCTCCTTCCAGTGTCATCCTTGCCCCTTTGTTTTTGTTGTGCTTTGTGGTTGTGAGACCTTGCTTTGCCTTGCTTTTTTTCACTTGCCTGTTCCAGACAGAGCTCTCGTTAGACAGCATCCTTTTATGTTTTGTGGTCTTTTTCCATCATGTGGTCCTGCAGTGTAGACCCAGATTTTCTAAAATCTCTAGATAATTATACTTCCCAAGGAGATATTTCTGATTAAATACATTCTGGTAAAAATAGTTCACCTAGATTACCAATTTAGGTGGTGATAGTATCCAGGGCTACCTTTTTCTCTGTGTATTCAGACAGTTAAACTGGTGAGATGAAGCCCAAGTTCATTTCCCCAAATTGTGTGGGACTGGAAATACACAAGAAGCGATACCTTGTGCAAGAGATGTGCCCTTGGCCAGCACACCACCTGCTTCATGGAACGGATTTATGAAGACCACTTGGACCGCTTTAGCAATAGTATTAATTTGAATGCTGAGGTAGATCTAATGCCATTATTGGTTAAGTCTCAAATGATCTATTGTATGCTTTACCAAAACCCATGGTTTTACTGTCTGCCCTGTTTATAGTTCTGGCTTAATTTTTGCTTTAGAAATCATTACATACATACATTTTGTACAGCTACGCTGATGTGTGTATTTTTTAAATATAAGAATATATAAAAATAAGTCAGTATATAACTCAGTATAAGAAGATTTTTATATGCTTGTGTTTGGGATGTCTGTATTGTGTGCACACAGTAAGACGAAGGTGACCTAGCTCTGGGCGCTCAAATTAGATATTGTTGTATAATGTCTTATTTCTCAAGATTCCTGACACACTGTAGCCTGTGGCTCGCTGAGCACCAGCCCATCTGCCTGCCTGGTTGTGGTTCCTCTCAGCAGCTGAGTCGCACTGGGCACTCCTGTAGGCTTTTGTTACTGGCACAAACCCTTGTGCTAAACATTTAACAGTCCCCTCATCCTCCCCAACTCTTCCCTTATCTTCAGCTAAAGCAGGGAGGAAGCCTTGCATGGATTGCTGTGGCTGGATGTACTGCTCTGGGAAGGAGATACTGTTAGAACTGAAACTGTTAAGCGTGAAAATGTGAATAACTTGCCCCTCCCTTTTTTACTTTATGTTTACAAAGATAAATTCCACTTTTAATATGTGCAAGCTATATATTTTAAAACTTTGGGAGACAAAGTAATTACGTTTTAATATTGGCTGTAAGAAATCTCTGCTGCATAGAAACCCTAATGAAGTAAAGACAAAGCATCTTACTTAATATTCTGTGATTCGTATCCCCTCTCACGTGCAAGCGAGATAATAGTGCAATAAGTGAAGGAGGACCTCAGTAGTGCATGTTATTGGGGGATTCAAAGCCAGAAAAATCTAAAATAAACAATGTTTTGTAGAAACGTAACAGTTTTTGATAAAAAAAGTAGTGAACTTATTATTAATGTTTTATTTGTATATGCGGAATGGTGCTGTTCTTAAAGCGCATCACCTCATAGATAGATGCTTCTTCTTTTGACCAGTTCCTGACTTCAGTTTGCCTGCTTCCTCTTATAATCAGATCAGTAGCAGTGGATGTTTCTGTTACGGAGCTGATAGAACGATTTTACATGCAGTTGTCTGGGACTTTTTCATGGTTAACAGTGATATGAGAGCTTGGCTCTCCTGGAAAGCTGTGTTTCATCCCTCTTATGACTGAAAGGAGGTGGTTCAGTAGTTCTGTTTTCTGGTTGTAGTTCTTAAACAAAAAACCCCCACCAAAAATTCTAAACAAAAAAACTCTACCACACGGTATTCAACAATTTTTTTTTTCTTGGAATTTTTTGTTTAAAAACTGTAAATTGCTCTACTAGAAAATACAGCTTTCCATTTGTGATAGTAATTGTGCTGTGAATTGACAGAAATAAAGCTTTTTTTCCCCTTAAATATAGCTTCTAAGTGTTAATAGTAGACTTATCAGGGACTGTAATCTAATTATCTGATTATACTGTGATTAAAGTATGTTTGAGTTGAAGTTTCTCAGGAGAAGGCTGTACAGTGTATTTACATAAAACCTCAGAACGGACGAGGAAAATGAGACTAAAGGAATTTTTAGCTTTATAATAGTGTGTGACGGTGGTCAGTGGTGGTTGCCTGTGCGGAGTAGATTTGCCCTTCAGCTGAAAATGTTTGTGGTTTTTTCTTGAAGGTAGTATTTTGGTGACTGGGACAAATGACAGCAGAAATTCTTAAAGAATCTGGGAAAAGCTTTCTTGTAACATCTTTTGGAACTTGTTTTATGCTGTGATGCTTGAGCTAACTTATTTGTGTAAATTGCTTTATATTTTAATGCAGTTCTATCAACCTGTGTTATTTAAAATAGAAAGCTTGTTGCAGCAAGCATCGACAGTGATGCAAATGTGAAGGATATGCCAAATACCTTACCTTAATGCTAGCTAGGAAGCTAAAATAGAAAACCAGGCCTCTCGAAGTATAGTAGGTTATAGTTGAAAGGGAATGAAAAAAGGCTGCAGTTGAAGGGTGTTTAGATCCTTGTATTCCTTGCTTATGTTGGTGGTGATAATCACTGCTGTCCTTGGAGGGAGCAGTCACATCTGAGAAGTTGTAGCAGCACACTGTCCTTAAGATCTGGAGCTGGCAGCTGGTAACACCTTACTCTGTGCTTCAGTTACGGCAAGTGCAGTGCAGCTGATAGATACGCAGTCAGAAACATCCAAACCAGTTTCCACTGCAGGTGAACAGATCAACTTCTGCAGTTTGGAGCTCACCAAGATTCAAGAATGGATGTAAAGATGCGTTTGGGGACGTGGAAGGACATTACGGTAGTTAACGGCTCTGTGTCAAGGTTGAAGTCGTCGCTGAGTCTCTTGGTCATTGAGCTTGTGTGCTCCGTGCTTAGTGCCAAAACAATGCACTTAACAGCACTGGTAGCATAAGCAAAACCATAATTACAATGTCAGCAAGCTCAACAGTCAAGCGATTGTGTTCAGATTAGGTGAGGTTACGTTACAGCCTCATGGATACTCCAAGAATGTGTTGCTTTTTTCAAATAGGCTTTGCAAAATCCTACTTCTGGGGTGAATGGCAGGTGCAGTTTTGAGTGGTATCTGCTGAGAATCAATTATGTCCTTCCTGTTGCCAGTCTGAATACCTAGAAGGTGTGATTTTTTTGTTTTGTTTTGTTTTTTTCAGAGTGTATTCATCTATTGTGTCCCCCTCCTTGTTTCTATGTATGGTAACAGATGGATCAGGCATGTGTAGCTTTTATGGCTGGATTCCTCAGAAAAGATCTTTCCTAATGGTGCCATTATTGTGGCTTTATGTGCTGCTTCCTGTGATTTCTGTGCTTTTGATTTGAAGATATTTAACCATAGCTCACTGTTGTGATATGTCAGAAACAAAATAATGGAAAGCCGGTTTGGGGGTGTATCTCTCACCACGCTTTCCTGCTTTGGATGCTTGTACACTTCTTGCTTGCTTGCCTTCTATCGTTGCATGTCCTTGGAGAAGTTTGAAGGTTGGCTGGCCAGATCCCTGAGCAACCTGGTCTAAATAGACCTGCTTGGAGCAGGTGGCTGGGCTAGATGACCTCCAGAGGTCCCTTCTGACCTGGATTATTCTGTTGTTCTGGGACATGCAACTCCTTCAGCTGCAACATGTGAAAGGAAGCTCAGAACTGCATCTAAACTACGTTTTGTGAAGTATTATCAACCAGAAGTTTATTTCGGACAGTAAGTTGTCAGGTAGTTTGATTCCATTGTCCAAGCAGGTTGAAGAGCTTTTTGTCATATGCAGGTAAACGTTTCTCTTGAGAGAACACTTTAAATTTGGTTACAGTCTATGAATTGGAAGAAATGTTAAATATAAATACTTTGTGTCCTGTCTTTACTTGAAAGTTCTGTTCAGTAGCTCGCACTTCAGCTCTCCCTAGTCAGGTAAGCTTTTGCATCTTAAAAACTCAGGAGGCAGAGCCAAAGCAAAGGCTGATATCAACACAGGCTGCACAGGTTTTTTGAGCCATCTGTTACATGTCTGAAACTTGTGCAGTTGTCAGTGCTGGAAACAGGTATTGCTCTGTTTCTGTGGAGTTGTTGGTTCCTTCTGGGGTTCTGTTGCCATAATTAGTCAAATTAGTATTTCATCAGGTCTGTCTATTTGTTTAACAGCTTAAAAATGAAGTTGTGTGAATGAAGTGCTGTCCTCCAATGTGATATGCGGAGTTCAGGTCTGGGTCCTGTTTTGATATTATTTGAGCTGAAAAATTCTGCTTTGTATTAAGGAGAGAAAAATCTTGAACTGGAACCTTTCAGATAGCCAACCAGGTAGCTGTCAGACTATAGAACACTGTCTGTGCCTGCCAGTTCATGGCGCAAACAGGATTAGCTGGAGCAGAGCCAGCAGGTTGAGGGAAGCGAGCTTGATGCTCAGTAGGCTGCATCCAGAATGTGGCATCCAGTTTTGGGCTCCCCAATATGTCAATGTCAAAGACTTGATTAAACTGGAGCGTGCTTGCTTGGCCATCTACTAGCATGGCTGGGAGCTGAAGCGTGTGCCTTAGGAGAGGCTTGTTTGGCCCAAAGAAGTCTTGTGATGGGGGGATGGACCTCCTAGCAGCCTGCCCGTACCTAAAAGGAGGTTATCGAGGAGATGGAGCCAGGCTTCTCACAATGATGCATGGCAGAAGGACAAGCCACAACAACCTAAATTGAAACCTTGGAAGTGAACTGTCAGCTGTTTTTGAACAGTCTGATCCTGCCAGTAGTCTGTAGCATCTATAACAACAGATGGCCTGTGCTGCCTTCTCTTTTCTTGACCTTTTTTTAGTGGGCAGAATGAACGTAACTAAAGGGAGACATCTCTCAGCTGAATCTAAGGAGAAGTTGTGTGCTAAACCCATCTTGCACTCCTTAGTCAAATTATTGTTTAGGAGGTTTTACATATTTAGTGAGAGTGAGATGAGAGCTTTTACAGTTATGGGGAAATAAGGATAAAAGGGATATAAGCAAATTCCTTCTAACGTTGACCTACGAATTTTATTTTCTTAACCATTTCTGACCAACGTAGTAATTCAGGTAATAATCATATCTGTATGATAATCCAGTTAATAAACGCAATATTTGTATTTGCACTCTTCTTTTTAAACATGCGTACTTTCGCACTTTGATGAAAATAGTCTGTATTATAAATGGGTAAATGTATTTTTTCCTTGCACATCTATATAACATTTGCAAAGCTAATACTTGCAAATATTTTTGCTAACATATTTGCAAAGCTACAGTTAAGCTTTTTATTTTATTCTGACAAAAACTGTGCCAATCAAAGCTACAGTGCTTCATGGGAATTTAGGAGGTTAAGTCAGTAAACAAGCTAGATGAAAGCTTTTGTTTGTCTTTAGAAAATGAAGCAGGAAGCCGTTTCATTAATACACTTTCAGAAGAGACAAGAATTTGCGTAAAGCTTTTAAAACTGGTCTTTCAGTTCACTTTACTGTACTTTCAACTGAGATCAAATAGGGAAAGCGACGGCAGTTAGACATGCTCCATTAACATCCCATGGTTTATATTCTCAGTTCAGGTTAGATGTACAACTCCACTGCTTTCTGGGAAGGTGCAGGAATGTCAATGTTAACCCAGGTGCTTTCCTTCTCCCCTTTCCCTAGTAGAGAAGTGGAGATAACCATATACTGTCCTACTCCCCATTTGAAAAAGGAGACATCAAGAATCGGGAGTTAAATTGAGGCATTTGGCTATTTTTCTTTTAGCTTTTCTTGGCCTACAGAGAACTCACTAACAGCTTAGCGGGAATCTGTTACGGAAAAATGTCAACTGGATAAAATAACATGACTGCAAAGTTATAATAAAGGATTAGTGCAATTAGATTTTTCATAGATCTGTTTTGAATATAAATATGTTGTTAATAGTCTGCAGTTGCCTTCCTGAAGTATAGCTGTTTGATTTCATATATAAAAAAGTAATAAAAATCCAATAATTTGCTCTACTCTGTGTATGTTCAGTGCACTTGAAATAATTAAGTTGCAGTAAATAAGACTTGGGGATTTTTTTTTCTTAATATTCCAGATCATGTTTGTGCATTTCATGGTAAAGGATCACTAAGATTTGCAAATATTTCTGTCGTGTTTTGGCTTGGTGTATGAAGTGAGGTTAATTTATAATGACAGAGGTTCTGAGGTAGCTATACTGTTCCTGGGACAACTTGTTTAATGCATGAATGTAGCCCAGAGTCAGTGGTGCAAAGCTGTAACTCAGGTTTGCTTTAGAGCAATTTTGTCGTAGATGGATATTCCCTATATTATTCCCTTCCTATATTGGGAAGGGAGTGCTAGGCCAGCCAGAGCCTTATTCTGGTTTTCAAACACAATGACATTCTCTAACTGTTATTGATCGTGACCCAGCCAAATTGTATAAAAGGCATTAAATGTTTCCAGGATCAATGTGCAGAACTCACAGTTGACAGGATGAAAAAAATGTTTGAAACTTGTAGAACTGGTGTATTGTTGAGATGACACAAATGGAGAGTTTTATCCACTGCTCAGAGTTAAAAAAAACCAACCGACCAAACAAAAAAACCCACCAAAATCCTTGAAGGAGTTAACTCAGTGACACGTTGTTTGAGTTACTGCTTAAACTGTTTTCCTGGTGGGTGCTGGTCTGTAAGGTAGTTGAGTGTTGTTTCTTTGCTTATTCTTGGCCACAGTTAAAATGTTGTTCAGTTGTGACTAGTTATCCTCTCTTTTTTTAATGCTGGAGCTGATTGGTATATCAGATTTTAATTTCTGCATTTGCAAATATCTCTAAATTTTTTTACCGGTTCTGGATCTGCAAAGTTTTCCCAAAATCTGGTTCAGTAATGTTCTGTTTTATAAGCCATATTATGTTGGGTTTTTTGATATGGCTAATTCGTCAATGGTACGAATAAGATGTATTTGGTTGATGGTTTTGATGTTTTTTATAATTTTTCAATGCTTATCTTGAAAAAAATAATTGAGGTTTGAAAAATAATTTGTTACAGAGTGTAGTGGTAGGTGTGTGTATAACTTATAAAAGTTGTGCGTATTAATAAAGTTTGTATATTTGAGGGGCATATGTATATGTAAATATAAATTAAAAAGAACTAAAAGGCATGGAGTACATGACTTAGTGATTTGTTGCTTAAAATATATCAAGGTAGTTTATGTGGACTTCTAGATGGTTGCTACTATATTACAGCTATAAATGTTCAACTTTAAAAGATCTTTGCCAAAGATTGTATCGCTGGAAAAGTCATGTTCATGTGATGGTGCAGTGGTACCCCACAACCACATACATAACCCTGCAAAGTATCTGTAGAAGGGGATGGTATGGCTGTTTAGTGCATTTACCTCTTGTCTTTCTGTACAGTGCTCTTACTGAGCAGTATAGTAATATAAAAATTAAGCATAACTGCTTCTTTCAAAAATATTGCTGCTACTTACTGTGCAGTTGAGACATGTTGGTCATAACATTAGAGCTGCTCTTTCCTCTCTTATCTTTGCCAGTTTAGTATTTTCTCTGAGCAATGTTTCATGTGTGGCAAGCTCTTCTCACTTGGGTGATTTGTTGATGCAACCACAGGCTTCACTGTGCGAGTGGGTGTGCTTGGATGTAGGGGCATGTTACTGGGGAACAGAATCCAGATATTTTTTGCCTCCATTCTCCATTTGATTAAAAGACAACTTTTTAAATTGCAAGGTTCCTTCTTACATTTTCCAAGGGGTCAAAACTAGGCAAATTTCTCATCTTCTCTTTGTCTAGTGTAAAGTGCCTTGCTTATTTTTCTGTAGTTCAGTTAGTGTTGAGCGTGTGATTTTTAGCTCTTGCTAGAGAAATGAATTTAACTCTAATTACAGTAGCTTTTCCTCAGTGACCATCAAATGCTCTACCCCAAGGCATTTGTCTACCTCAGTTATCACAATGCTAGCAGGGTCTTCAAACATGAACAGTCAACCCTCAAAAATAAACAGATGGATGGGGGGTAAAAACACTGAGAACTCGCTACACAGAATCCGATGAAGACTTTGCATAGTGTTCGGTTTGCGTGGATGCTCTGATGCTGTGTGTGCAGTGGTCAACAGAGAGACTCTCTGTATCAGAGGCTTGTATTTCGCTAACTGGAGCAAAAGTGGGTGTCTCAAGGTTTTTATCTTTAGGTTGTACAGCTTTTGTTTTGGGCTTCTCAAACAACAAATATAGTAAACCCTTACACTCAGTACCAAATCTAAACAAATTGGTGATAGTACTGGTTATCTGTTATTTCCTCTAGTTCCCTGATGCATTCATTATTTGTCTTGGTGTTGGTGTAGCTGGAATGGGCCGCAGTTTTCTGTGTTGCTTGGGGGCACATGCTGCATCTCTGTCCTTTCCGTGTGACTGATGATGTACCTATCAGCTGGCTATATACCTTTCTGCTAAAAAAGTCTCAATTTTGAACTCCACAGTTGGTCAGCTTGCTTTTACAAGAGTAGCTTTACGACTTAGATTTGTGAAGGGTCAGTTTTATTGCAACTTCATTTACCCGTGCAATGAACTCTGCCACAAATGTTGAATTTTATGGGGTAGAAAAACTAGTGTAAATATTTTTTTTTTTTGAAATAAGATTCTTAAAGACATGGCAGTATGTTTGTAGTACTGTTTGTTATGTGCATCTTTTCCTTACCTTTCTACTGTTCTCTTTTTTTTTCCACTGGTATCCTGAAAGATCAATAAAATCCTCATTTATAAATTGGTAAGGTTATTACATTTTTATGTATTGTGGATCAGTAGCATGATTGGACAGTGGTTGCTTTACTAGTGTAGGAAACCAGAGGAGTGAAAGAGGCTGTACAATTAGCTATGCTGAGTGTACAGAATTAACTGATTGTCTTAATCTTTCAGCATTAGTCCCCTAAATTAGGGACCCTCAAATTGAGTGCTGAAACTCGTATTCTTTTGCCCTTTCCCCTTCCTTCCCCCCCCCCCCCCCCCCCCCCGCAAGGCAGTTTGGAGGTGCCAGCAGAGGTTGCTGGTAGTTACTTTTTTTCCCAGAGCTATTGAGCTAAAGAACAAAACCCACTTCTGGCTGCAGAAGTCCCTCAATTGCAAGTGGCGAGATGCTTAGAGGCTGAATTTGGGGAAGTTTTGCTGTATGTTTGTTCTGCTTTTAGGTGCTCCCTAGCATCTGCTCTCAACTCAGTGTCTTGTCACAGTAGTTAAAAGACTTCTTTTTGCTCTGATGTGATGCGGCTGTTGTTCTGTTTCCAGGTCCTCTTAGATAATCCTTGCTTGATCTAACTTTAAAGGTATTTGTTAAGATTTTTTTTTTTTTCCCCTCTTTTGTGAAGCATGACAGAGGTCTCTCTAGAAAGACACTGGAAGTGATGTTCAGCAACTTTCAATTTGGTTCTTGCTTGCATCTTTTTTCTTTTTTAATGTTCAACCCTTCTTTTCACTTTAAGCTTCCTGTAGAAATCAGGTTCTTTTCCTCCTCATATATCTTCCTGTATGCCATTTTTGACCGTTGCCTGTGACTGGAGCACCCCTGACTTTATGACAGCAGTCCCCCTTGCCCTTCACACTTCTGCAAGCATCCTTTGTAATCTCTGTAATCATCCTGAAGCAGTGAATTGAATAGGTGGGCTGCACGCAGGGAGATTGTTCACTGAAGTGCAACTATTGTCTCACTTAAAGTGCATCTTTAAATGAATTTGCTGCATTGAATATGTTCTGTTGGGTGCCCCATAACCTTGTTGGCATCTGAGAAATAGTAATATTACTTTACCCTTCATGCAGACTTCTTGGATACCGCAGTATGTTTACTACTTGGAAAATATTTAAGTAATTGGTTTCAGCAAATAATTCTCTTGTGATGTGTGGGGATTTTTTTTCTGTATTTATATTCTAAACCATATTTGAAGTACCAGTGATTCAGAGAAATTGACTCAATAGTTTGATTAACTATTAAGTAGGTATTCTTTATTGGCAGCGCTGGATGCACGGGGGGTCGCTCCGTCAGGGCTAATTGTGCAGGTTAAATACATGTTCTACATACATATTCACTAGATTTCCGAGAAATGTTATACATATTCATTAGTTTTCCGGGAAACTATTAGCATATGCAAATGTCCTTTACGCAGGCGCATTGAAGGTCTCTGGTGGTCTTCAGGAGTCCTCTGGTGGTCTTCCATAGTCTTCCTCACTTGTCTGCTATTTGCCACTTCTCAGGTGATTCTGCGCAGTATGGTCTTTTACATGTTTTAATACATCAGTGCTCGTTAGTGCTCTTATTATCTAAGTTCTCATTAGTGGTGTAAAAACCATATGGTTAGTTTAAGCTAAATTATCTACAAGGACGAGAACAAAGGCAGGAGTTCTTATCTTTTCTGGCCCTATCTATTCAAGCAAGGCCTCTACTTGAGCCTTCTCGACAAGATCGTAAATTTATCAAACATTTAATTAAGTTTTGTGATTGTTCATGGTTCCTTCTTGCTCATCGCTCCCAAGTACCAGTCTCTGACAGGCTTAATCTTTGACGAGCACCAGTCTTTGGTATGTAAAGTTACAGAGAGACAATCATTAAGCAATTAGCAGTTCGTTCTCTATATCACCAGTCTGGCACAAAAAAAAAAAAAAAAAAAAAAAGAGGCGAGGAATCTGCTCCCTGATTATCTGGCCTTGGTTTGCAAACCAACAGGGAATCTGTAGGGAGCTAAACTGCTTGTCTAGCCCTGGTGAGGGTTTGGGCAAACCAGTTACTCAAGTCTGAGGGCCTGGAGCCCTGGGAGAGCATTGGGTGGTTTGACCCAAGCCTAAACAGGGTGTAAGTAGGGGAAGATGGAGGAATCTCTTGCTAGATGTTTAGCATCTTGCCTGCATTGTGTGCAGAATGTATTTTGAGTCTTATAAATGGGTTTTCTGTTTTTTTAACTCTTTGAAAGCCACTGTTTGTTTTTACTGTTGCACATATCTGAAGAGGTAAATTATGCGCCTGACTGCCCAGAAGACTGGAACTCTAGGAAAGGAAATCCATTACTCCAGGAAAAAATTGAAATTCCTCCTCTTCACCTGGTATAACAAACACCGTATTTTCAGTAGCTAACATATGGTAGCTATTTCTGTGGAAAAGTCAAAGTACTATAGTTCATGATGATGAACAGAAATAAATTTTCTTCCTTTTGTAGGTGTCTTTATAGTGCCCTCTAGTAATATTTTGTAGAAATGCTAGATGTGTCTTTTCTAAGACCAATTTGATAAGGTAATGAAAATGGTCACTGGAAGAATTTAAGGAAAAAAAAAAAAATTGAACTCTGGTCCCTTATAACTGATGTGCTTCCTGAAGGAAGCACTGCTAATATTAAAAATAAGTAAAAATTGCTTGCCATTCTTTTCTTTTTCATACTTGGTCAGGAAGAACGTGAAAAACTATAAGGACCCTGAAGTCTGATTACTCTAAAAGCTACCAGAGCTGACAGCTGTAAATTGGGTACTCCACTAATGGGGCTTCAGCCAGGGCTGTGAAGTTACAAGCAAAGAAACGAATATTATCTCTTTGCTTGAAGTATAAGGAAGAAAATTGCCAGGGAAAAAGAGCCATACAAAGCATTCAAAAATGAGCTGGAATAGGCAAAAAAACCCCAAAATCTCCTGGCATACTGTTAATTTCATATGAAAGGTAGTCACTTTGTCTTATTTTGACAGGCGAGAAGAGAATTTTGGCATTGGATGAAGACTTTGTTAGTGGGTAGAGTGCACATTGGTTTTCGTAGTGCTTGCTACCCTGATGACAGTCATCACCCTGTCAAAGCATCTTAGTTCTTTTGTTAGATCATATATTGAACGACTAATCCAAAGAGTTTTTGATTAAGGTACCTTCTGTGCCTGGAGTTTGGATCAAAAAGGTTTTAACTTATTATCATTCTAGTTCATTTCTGTCATTAATAGCAATAGAAAGGGGATATCATATGCAAGAATATTTTGTCCTTTGTATCAAGTGAAAAACGGTACCATTTTTAAATCCTATGCAAGCTTAAAGGGATGTGTCAGTTAAAGAGATTGGCTATTTGAATGGAAACTGGTGGATTTCTGAAATGAGAGAAATCCACCAGTAATTCCACAAAAAAAAGGAAAAGGTGGATAAAATCCTTTAAGCCGTCCTTCTGAAATGGTTATGAAAAGAAATTTTGCAGTTAGGATACTCAGAGTGGTTCCTTCATTGGCTTAACTTGGAATATATGGCGTTAGATGATTGACTTGCTTTTCCTTTGATTTATAAAAGCAAAATCTCTTTGAAAGGATGTTCTTGCAGAAGGTGAGAGGTTTGTTGGACTCGGTTCCTAGATGCGAGTTCTATAAAACCCACAGGTTGTTTTTAAGCAACCTAAAAGAAATCTAAATTTTTGGTCTTAGGGGTTATAAAGGATTCTTTTTCCTTGCACACCAGGAGGAATAAAAAGTCCAACAGAACTTATTTTTGAAGCACAACTGGAAGACATTTTCTAGGTTTCAGTGTAGATTTAAGGCAGATGAAGAAATCCTTGTGAGAAGGTAGCCATATAACATTGGGACTCTGGACCAGACAAGAGAGGAACATCTCCTTGGTGGGAATTTCTTTTGGGACAAGTTGCACAAGAGTACCACGAGAAGTGGTTATAGTGAATTGCACTTTAGGGGAAACTACTGCAAGAGGAGTTTGTGCTATGTTTTCTCTTTCAGTTTTCCATGTTTAATGGAACTACAGCCCCTTTGTAAAGGGGCATAAGGGTTATGATGCAAGATGGCAGTGCTTGTTAGCTGGCTGTTTAAGGGAGCCACCATCACAGAACTTTTGACAATTAGGCAGCAACACTGTAAGTAATAAAATCGCTTTCATGCGTTCAAAATTCAGGTAAAAATTTCTAACTCCCTAGTGGTGTTACAAAGGCCATGCAACTAGACACCAGACATAAATGCATCTCAAGATGTTTGATATTTGAGATTACAATCTGTGTTTGGATTTTGCCGTTGATCGTTATCTTGTTTTCCTTCCCATTATTTAATAATATATGAGGAGATGGCATCACTTACAGAAAGAGTGGTTAGAGTAAATGAGTGGATGCTTACTTTTCAGTGTTTTACTGCAGGCACACTGTACACTATTTGGATACTTTTTTTCTTGGTTCTATTTCTGCATACTTTTTTTTAATGGGCCAATTTTTGTAAAATATAATTTTGTGCTTGAGGTCTGTCAGGAAGGTCAGTTAAGATTAGGCCAACAATAATTTGTTCTTAACGAGTGAAAGGTAACTGGAAGTGTAGACAAAGCTGTAAAAGAGTTGCGCAAAGCGTAGTTTGCTTTGTTTGAATTTGTTCTTTGTTTGTTGACTGTGCTGTCTGAAAGGCAAGGACGCTCCTAAATTACTGAAGGCAAAGTCTTGAAAGACATTATTTCTTTGTTACTGTAATTCCTACGGTGAGTATCTTGCCTTTTGTGTTCTTGTTAGTACATGATGTCAAAACCCTCAACTCAGTAACACTAAACCATTGGAGAATTACATGCAAAAATACTTAGCTTTTTCAGAACTTAATATTTCTAGATGGATGTCTTTTGAAAAACACGCGAGCAAAAAGGCAGAGCAGAGTTCCTTCTAAGTAGAAGCTGCCATCTGTGTATTGATGACAGCCTGCACGTAGGCCTGTTGGTATTCAGATAGGTGCTCTTCACAATGGACCATAAAGAATCATTTCTCTAAACTTACCATTTTATTGAGTAGAATGAGGGTACAGGTTTTCTGGTGGTATCCTAGGCTGTTAATACTCACTCACTATTGTCCGCTTGGTCTGTATTATAAGAAGGCACCTGCGCACAGGATTGACAACTAAAGAGAAGGACAAAAGCATCTGGCTTTATGCCGTGCTCTTTCAGGAGAATTTGAACAAGCAGTTTTCTTGCTGTCTTTCTGCAGCACAGAAACAACCCCTTTTTAGTGAAGGGGGAAAGGGGCTCTGGACAGGTTGTTTCCCTGTATCTCAAAGAAAAGGATGTTTCTCCCTTGTAGATCTCGGAACATAGCCCCTTCCCTTGTGGGCCAGGACAAATCTGATCCACCTTACTGTTCTTCAGACATCATTGCTAGCCGACAATGCTTAATGATGCTGGGGTGAAGATGAGTTACTCTTTTTGATGAATACCTTTGTTACAGTGTATTAAATCATAAAAAGAAGAAATCTGCTTGTGGTGAAGGAGAAAGGAATCTACTAAGCCTGGGAAAGTCTAGATTTATACATGGCATTACTTATCTTGTAATGTTACATCACTTGCTCTCCTAGGTTCCACTGTCAGCTTACCACTGGAATTATTAAAGTACCAGCAGGATTTATATTGTACATCTGCAGTCAGGGATAGCTCTTACACTTTCTCCTTTTTTTTCCCCTTGATGCTTAAGTGCAATATAATTTTTATCTCATAATTTACGGATTGTAGAGTCTTTGCAAAGAAAGAAATGAAATGGTGTTCAGAGAATGCAGTTTAGAGAATTTGGCCTTGGCTTTTCAATACGAGTGAGCTTGCCAACCACCATGTATACAATTGGGATTTGCATGTGCTTTAAAAAAAGTAAGGTCCTAAAGATCTTTGGTTGGCTGATGTATATGCCATCATGTGCAGTTTAATTTGGTCGGGTAGTCTTATATTCTACATTGCCTACAAGGGAAAAATGTAATGTTAAGCAGAAAATATATCTTTGTCTAAACATTCGTTCTGCTGTGGTATATTGTATACCCTATATAAATTTTGTTTATTGGGTAGTGCAGAATGTTTCCAGCGTTGTCAAGGAAAAAAAAATTAACACCCTTCTAATACTTACATTTTATTGAGAGATTAATGCATGTAGCAATTTATCTATATAGATAATGTGCTCCTTAGCAATGAATATTTTAACAAAACCACAAAACAAGTTCATTGTGAGCTCTTGCTGGCAGCTGGCAAAGAATAGGATTTGTAACATCTTCAATTAAAATATGTTTGGCTAATTCTTGAAGACAGCTTTTTTTAATGATCTAGGTTAGGAAGGGCATGACTTACTGGTTTTAGGATTACGAGGGCTATTGGGAATGTTAATTAAATTCTGGTGAAAAGCCTTTTAGAAGTTCAATCCTGCAGCAAGAGAGCTTGAATCTTTTATCGTTGACTTGCAATACATAAAAAGGGGCTTTATAATAGTTCCTGCCAGTCTGATTAGGATTTTGTCAAATGCTTCTATTTTACATGTCAATTTTCAAGAGTGTTACATGTGTACTCTTAAATTGCTTTGGAGTCTAATGTAAAAGGACAAGCATCATCTACCCCTATTGACACATCCTTCCTCAACATGTAAAAAAGTAATCTTTCTTCATCAAAGCCCTATATGACTCCTTCCAACGGCTAAATCCTTGTGTACTACTAATCTAAAGTCAGATCCTTTTGATGAAATACAGGTTTGGTTGCCTTAATTTATCGTTCTGTTTGGAAAAAGTGGTTCTGAAATGATACCTGTGCTTCACATTTTCTTTCTGGGTGGTTATTGCATTTGGTCCTTGTAAAATGGAATGCAGTTTCTTTCTGAAAGTTGTGAAATCTGGTGTTAAAGTCCTCTGCTTTGAATGCAGTTGATGATCGTCATCAGGAAAACATCACTACTAAATAGTTTTGGTGGCAACAGTGAATTAAAGTTGAATCTATAGCACTGGTAGTAGGGCAATCTTCTGACACATATTGCCATGTGCTGGTTTGAGGTAATTTATATGTACTAAGTAGAACTGAGATCAGAGTGGTTTTGTCTGCAGTTATTTTCCTAAACGCCATAATTTCTGAAGAGCTTGTGTCAGGCAGTTGTTAAAGCACCCATTTAAATGATTTAAGTTTGATACCGGAATGCTTGTGTCTTTCAGAAATTAACTGGATAACAAAGGGAAGCTTCTTCCCACTTGTGCAGCTGCTTTGCATTTGCTATTCTAAGCATTTCCTCACCTGGAGCTTTGCTGAAGATGTACCACTGCACAAAATGTGATGTAGCTAGCAGAATGTATAAAAAAATGAAAGTGGTCCTTCGGTAGGCATAGTAGCAGTGAAAAGAAGGCTAAGGAAAGTCTTGGGTTTCTTTTTTCCACTGAGGTGTACAGCCCTTTGAAAATGCAGCGTTTGGAAAGAGCGATTGATGAACTCTTTCTGTCTTACCTAGCTGCTTTCAGACTTCCTTTAGCTGCAAAGTGTTACATTAAAACTTCCTTCTTTTGAGTTTAAAAGCCTTTTTGTGGTCTTTGGGGAAGCATGCTGTAAGGAGAAGTTCAGGCAGATTCATCTTAACTTTGTGAACTCGGTGTCATATCTAAAATGTGCTTTCTTTGGTCCTTTTTCAGTGAGAAGAGTTGCATGCTTATGGTCCTTCGTCCTTCTGCTGAGAGGATGAGAGGTCAGCTAGACTTAGCAAAGAACAGGCTAAAAGTACTTCATTGTTAAATATTTCCAAATCAGTTCTGTGTGATGAGTTTTATCTTGGCTGAAACAGTTTCAGAACTGTTGGTTAACTTTGAGAACTTGAGGAGAGATGAGCTACAAGGAGGACTAGAAAAACCCAAAATATTTTAAATGGGAGGAGAGGAGGAGATAGGAACTTAGGAAAGTAGTCAGCTTGGCTTCAGTTCCTGGAAAAATTGAGGGGTGAGTGAACAAACTTTTTTTTCCCCTACCTTCTTATAGAAGGTAATGTGGGTAGAAGGGTTAACTGATATGGAATCATCAAGGAAATATTTTTCAGACCATTCTAATTCCCTTAGTATTTAAAAAGTTTCATAGAAAAAAATAATTTCCTTTATTCTTTCCTCAACCACTACCATCCTGATAAACTCTTGAAAGGAAATAAGGAAACGTGGTCTTAACTGACATAGGATAGCTATGAAAAAGGATGGATAAGTGTTGAAGAAGTAAAGACAATGATCCTGAAGGCTGCTTTGTGTAGGATTTTGCACTTGTTCATTCTGAGTAAACTTCTATTAGATGTCTTTCACTCACAGCCTGGATGACGGAGTAAGCTATATTTGTTATATTTTCACATGACTTAAAGCTTGGAAGAGGGAGAACAAGGTTAGAGTTCAAAATTGGTAAACTTTTTTGGAAGGAGGAAAAATTTGGAGGAGCCAAGCAAAAGTTAATACAGTTAGGCAGGAGTAATCAGCTAGTAAAACATTAAATGGAAAAGAACGAGCCTTACGGCAGTTTCCGGGAAAAGGATCTAGGGATTATGGTAGTGAAGGGATTACAGATCGATGTAGTCGGTAGTGTTACGCTTCTGCGCTAAAACCTAATGCTGTATGTTGGGAGTGATGAAGAAAGGAGTCGTAGAGCTTCCAAGACATGTGAAATGGCACTGTACCTGCACCTAACACTGACCTTGTCTCTGCTGGAGCACTCCATCGTGTTTTGGGCACAGCACTTCAAGAAGAACATGGGTTGGTTGGAAGTGGTTCAGAGAGATGATTATCAGAGCCCTACTATATACCTAGTACTAGGTTTTCTGCCTAGTACTAAACTAGAAATGCTTAGCCTAAAGAAAAGGCTAGAGAAGGATTTATGTCCTCTAAAAATATGTAGAAGACTGTTGGGAAAGATGAACAGCCTGTTGTGCATGTCCACAGTGGCAAAAAGAAATGTGCTTAAATCATACCAATACTGCTTGATAGTCCTAATAATAGAGAGTGTGAAGCACTGGAACTGAATGGCTGTAGGAATTGCTGGGTCCCTATCACAGGTCTTCAAGAGCAGATCTGGGGCGGGGGGGGGAATATCTGTTGGAATGAGCAAAATTTAACTGTTTCTGAGCAGGAAGATAGACTTGTCTTGCTTTTATTTAAGTTTCTTGGGCTAATATTAACACAAATCAAGCCACTGATGTGTACATACCCATGTGTGTTATATCATGTCCGCCCCCCCCCCCCCCCCAAAGATGAGTATGTGGAAGGAGGAAGGACTCCCTCCACAAGATACACCAATTCTGTCCTAAGTAATGTGGTGTCGTTTAACTGAATAATCAGTAGGTTGATGGGAGTGGGAGAAATGGCTTGTTGACAGAAATAGAAGTTTATTAAGGTCTTGTATGTACAAAGCCTTTTCATCCTGAATCGAGGTTTAAATGTGGTATGAACTCAGTTGGCTTGGGGGGTGGATGCAGCCTACCAGCACTTCTCCAGAGTGCCCTAACTCTAAATTGCAAAACCTTTCTGAGACTGTGGGCTAGAAAGGTCTCAATTCTAGTTAAACTTCCTTCAAGATGGGACATAGTAATTTACCAATCCTTTTTTTTTTTTTTTTTTTATCCACTGCTTGCTTACTGTGCAGGAGCGTGGTAGTATCCTGAGTTGAAGCAGGCTGTGCTGTGTCTTCACAGGGCTCTTGGCAAGAGCTTTTCTTATATTACCTCTGAACCTGTCTGAGAATCTGCTTCCCAGTCTTCCTGAAAGTCTCGAATCCCTTCTGTGCTGCTGTTTCTTCTTGACATGCTCTCTTGACATCCTCTGCTCTATACTCTGCAACGCTATTTCCTTGGGCACCTTGTTGCTTCCAGGATAAGAACAATCTTATCCCATCAATGGATTTGATCTGCTGCAATCTGCATCAAAGCTAGACAAGGCAAACAAGGAGCCAGCCTCCCCTTTCCAAGGGTTTGCTAGCTTTTCTTTGAAAAGCCAGGGAAGAAGGGCAGAGAAAAACAAAATTCAAGAGTGTTTGTATTTTGTTCTGGTAGGTGTCTGGATCTGTATTGGAAAAACTTACAGAAGCTTGTAAATGAGGGGGGAAAAGGTTGATAGCTTGGGTAGAATGCTTTCTCTTGCAAAACCCAGGGACAATAAAGCTGAATCTTTTAATTTTAAAAAAGACCTTTAGGTTTCTGGAGCAATGGAAGAGATTATACTGATAAACAGGTTAAAGTATTTTCATGCTGCTCATGACTCTTGTTTGTTTTCTGCCATTTGGTATATTAGAGCTGAAACTTGGTACTCGGCACACAAAGAATCAAGTACATCTGCACATAAGTGTGATTATACAAACCAAAGTAACATAAGCAGCACATAGAAATTTTGTGATTTGTTTTGGGTTTTTTATGTTGTGTATATTTGGGGTTTTTTTCGGTCTTTTTCTTACCCTTAGGAAAGACGTAATGTCAAGGATTTGGATACCAACATAACAGGTCTCCAGTCTGAGACTGTTGCTGTCACTAGGGAAACTTCAGTCTTTCTGTACTTTTTTTCCTTATTTCCTCTTTGAATTCTTGAAGGTAGAAGAATATTTGAATGATATAACCTACAAAAGCGTAATTTATCTGTTGTTTCTCTTGCACCACTCCAGTCTTATCTTCAGGTTTCTGTGAATTCTGAGTAGCAAAGACAATAGGCTTTGTGCAGGAAGGCTGGAGTCCCTCTCCAGGGGGAAGCTGAAGTCTCTTTGGAGATGAGAGACTTGCTGTGCAATTCAGTGATAGAGGGAATCATATCAATTTGTTAATTAAGGCTATTTTAGAAGGTAAATCCGATTAAAAAAAAAACCACCCCAAACCAAAAACAAAACCACAACCAAGCAATTGAAGAAGCTAAAATGCTTACAGGACAGACTTGCTTTACAAGTAAAGGTCTCTTTCATATTTGTACTTTTTCTAAAAACACAGGCTTCATAATTATTCTGTGACTTAATGAAACAAATCTGGTTATTGAATGCACAGCCTTCTTCAAGGTGGTCTTAACATACTTCAGCATTTAATTAGCAACCTTACTGTGGAAGATTAAATAGTTTTGAGATGAGTATTTTTATGACCCTTTCTGAAGGTTTTCATGTGTGTGGCAAAGCTTCATTTTGTATTTGCCAATGCATTTTAACCCTTTTCTAACAATGCCTCTCACAAGTGGTACAGGTTGCCTTTGCATTCTTAGGAGAAGTGCTTAAACGGAAAAACACCTTCTTACTGTATCATGTATTGCTTACTGCCAGATCAAGTAAACTGGTTCATGGGTATGTTTGCTACGCCAGTGTCAGATAAAAATAATGTAGTATTGACCTGGGCAGTACAATGGAGAAGAGGTCTGTCTTCACCGCTTTATTTATTGTCTGAATGTTCATCTTAAAGACTACATGTAACTGGGAGGCAATGCTCACTCCCCCCAAGTTCAAGACTGCTGTTAAGAACTATATACAGGCTTTAAAGACCAACTTCCCCCCCCCCATGTTGGCTTTGAAGTACATGCTAACAGATAGCTTAATGATGGAAACCACTTGCACTGTTTTGGGTTGGTTATTTTTCTCGGAAGAACTTCCCCCCCCCCAAAAAAAAAAACAAAACAAAAAAACACAATACCAGTGACTTCTCCTTTCTGGTCTCTCTAAACAGCCTATTGTCCTGTAGATGGCCAGTAAAAAAAACCCTGTTAGCAAAACTGTAAGGCTTTTTAGTTGAAGCTACTGTTTTTGTTTCCTCAGTGGTTGTATACTGCTGTGTAAAGGGAAATTGAACTCCTTTGCCATAGCTGTTAAAGAACATTCTCATATGGTATGCTTTGAGCATGTGACTTCAAAAAGTTATTTTAAAAATTTTTAGACAAGGGTGGTCCGAGTCTGCCACTTCATGCTGAGAGTACATTAGTAGACACAGTGCTTGCAAAATATGCTTTATTCATTAGGATTGTCATTTAGCTGTTGCATCTATGGCAAATAGTTATTTTCTAGGCCTTGCAAAAAGTCTTTGTAAGTTTGGCTGTGTGTTTGTTTTCAGCTGGCATTTTTAAGTGTTTCCTTTTGTGGCTTGCTTTCTTTATATGAAGATAGGAGGAATCCTTGCAGCTCTGGGTTGAAGTGACTCGCTTCAAAAGCCCTGTTAACCTTTTAGTCTGGTGCTTTCATTTTTGGTTTGCTGGTAGACAGATAGTAGTATTTCAATTTATATCGCTGTGATGTTTTGTACATGTATCCCACTCCCTGTCCCCAAGTGGAGGAAAGGTGGAATTTGTCAGAGTGTAGGTGGGGAGCCTGGATGTTATTTCTAAGGTTGGCTTTAAAAACAAAGACCCTGTTTTCTCTCAACCCAACCGTATGCTGATTTGGAAAACTGTTCTTCCCTGAAATAATTTTTCTTCTTTCTGTTTTCTATTGATAATTAAGTTAAGACAAGTCAAAGTGATATTGATACACAATATTTCTGCTTGACCAAGTACACCAGAAGTACAGTACTTAAAATTCACTTCTTAATGCAAAGTAGATGTTAATTATAGAACTCTTTTGGGAATACTTAAAATGGAAAAGTAATCACATTGCAAGATGTGTTAAGCTCAGAATTGGAGACTCTCTTTCTCTTGAGGGCTGAGTTATTCTTAATGTTTCTTAATCTTTGTTATACAAAACAAATTACCACAGTGTTGTGGTGTGACACCCATACCACAAAAGGCCAAGCACCTTAAGAGTACGTATTGTTTGTTATAGATGTGGTACCCAAGCACATATATTTGCATAAGTTTTGATGAGGCAGACTTCTGCCTGCAATGGGTTGCTCTGGACTATGAACCATATTGATTCCCATATGAGCAGACAAATATGTTTTAGGGATGAAAACCTCTTTGAATTTAAGAGTCCATTGGTGTAAATAGTCAAAGCAAAAATGCTGTCACATAGACCAAGCTATTTCTAATATGTTCAGGGAGACAATACTGCGAGTAGCGATAGCTCTTATGCACATTATGATATTTAGAAATGAGGATGCATTTTTTGTTTTAAAAATGTAGAAGGCTAACCCAAAAATTGTGTGGTGTGTGATTTGTGTTTTACAGGATCCCTTGTGAGAACCTTCACTCCTTTTTACTTTCTGGTGGAGCCAATGGATGTTCTGTCAGTTCGTGGAGCTTCTGTTATAATGAACTGTTCAGCTTATTGTGAAACTTCTCCAAAAATTGAATGGAAAAAAGATGGGACTTTTCTAAACTTGGTGTCAGATGACCGTCGTCAGTTGCTACCAGATGGATCTTTATTAATAAACAGTGTGGTGCATTCCAAGCATAATAAACCTGATGAAGGATATTATCAATGTGTGGCAACTGTGGAAAGCTTGGGGACCATTGTCAGCAGAACAGCAAAGCTCGCGGTAGCAGGTAAGTCTCTTTTTGTTGTCAAGTATAACTAACACCATGATAAAGTAGGTGCATGCTTTGCCCTTGCAAAAGAAGGAAGGTGCTTTCCAAGAACAGAAAAGATAGTTTCATCAGTTACCAGTGAAACTGGGACTGTATCTCTCATTTTACTAGCTGAAAGTTGTCATATATTCTATTCATCTAAGCGGCTTCATGTGTGGGTGTTTCTCAGGAAATGCTGAAGATCAGGAAAACTGGAATGAATGGATTAAAAAAACCCTGTCAGGTGCATGTAGTCACAATGAAGATTTACCACAGCTTAGAAGGGGAAAAAAAGAGCAGGGTTCTACTTCCTTTATGTATAAATACACTTAAAAATAACTTTCTCTGCCTGCTTATATGTTGAGATTTATCTGCCCTCTGTCATGAAACATTTGAGAACCTCCTAAAAGCTAGCAATGTGTACGGTCCCTAAAGAACTGGAAGACTGGCAGAGAAAGCAGGAGTGCTGGGGTTTTGTATTTTTCTGTTTCTTGAGTATCAGGTATGAACAAGGAGGTTTGAAAAGTAACAACCAACCAAATGCTTAAAACTTTCCTGACATATGTAAGAAACCCAAGTCATCATCTCACCTTTGGTGTTTTGAGTAACCTTTAGACATGACTTGGTAACAGCTTTTGTTTAGGGGGTAGAAAGCAGTAAGTGAGTGAAGTTTGCTTATAAAAAAATAAAGAATATGACTGGGGAAAGCGATCTATTTTCAGAATGTCATTTGCTTGTATCTCAGGGCTTGGGAGTGTCAGACTGTGTGTGTTGTAAACAGTATAACTGGAAGAGACTTATAATTACTTAGTAAGAGTGAGACTTCAAAAACCAACCAGAAAAAAAAAAAGATAAACTAAGGCAACGTAACTAGGAAAAAAGCCCATGAAGCAATTTTCTTTTGTTTCTCTAATGATGTTTGCCAGCCTTTTTCAAACAATTTTTTTTCCTTTGCTTAATAAATGTCTCGAGGTAATGAATTCTTCCTGACTAGTGCTACAGCATCTCCCAGAGCTGCTGCTTACTGTCATTTATATTCTGATGTTGTTGCGGTTAAGTTAGCTTGTAGCATTGTTGTGAAACATCAGAAATGTCAGAAATAAAAAAATGGGGGTTTTATACCTTAAAGGAGTAACTTTTAGAGTCTCTGAATGAGAAATGCATTTCTAAGTTTCTTGGCAATGAGGACAATAAAAGCAGTTCTCACACACTTCTCAGGCAATTACCACCTTCTTACATTGCTGCTGTTGTGATTAATTTTGCTGCTTTCCACATGAGATCATTCAGTGTCTTGCTTCTGTTATCATTCTGGTCTATATGATCATTAGGTAAGGTTAATGGGGTTAAAAATGAAGGTAATCCAAAATGTCTTCAAAATTTCCAGTTCAATTTTCCCCCGTATTAGTGGAGAAGATACTAGTTTAATTGATAGTTTTTAAATGATGGGATTTTAAAGAGACTTTTAGTTTAAAAAAAAAACCCCAAACAACAAAAACTCAAAACAAAACCAACAAAAAAACCGCACAAAACAAAATCTAACCCAACGCAGTTCTGGTGAGTTTTGTTTTCAAAAAATCTTTGCTAGAAAACTGAACAAGTATAGTCTAACTGGAGCCAATACGAATGTTTGCCACACAAATAGTTGCCCCTTTGTCTCATGTTGGCCTAACAGCTGTATTAGATTTTTGATCAATTCCATACAATAAAAATTGTGGATTTTTTTTTGTTGTTGTTCAGAACTAGAGGTAAATGGTCTTGACGCATGGTCTGCATTGCCTTATGCCATCCTGTTAAGTTAGAAACCTGCACAAGAGCATCCTCTGGCTGCAGTGTGCATAAGTTGTTCTGCTGCTCCAAAAGATTTGTCAAATGTAGAGGTGTGAAAACCTATTTACTAACTCAGTTAAGTGCCAAGAGCTGTGCAAGACTGCACAGTTTAATCCTTCAGTTGGGGGGGAAGGGTAGCTTTAGTTGCTGAAGGCTTTGGAATAAGAGATAGAATATTTAAATTCTGGTTTAACTATATTGCTTTTCTTGACCTCATTTGAATCCCTCAGTTTTATCGGTGGGTTTTAATATTTCTTTCCCCCCCCCGCCCTTTCTTTTAATTGGAAGCTTTCAGGCTGCGGTAAGTGTGGGGATGGTTAGCATAGTAAGATCTCTCCTCGGCCTCAAGATAACAGTGGGAGGTAGCTAATTCCCTTCTTAATTGAGCAGTGGTATGTTGAATTCATATGGTGTGTGTGAATGTTGTACTGCAATGCACCTGAGCTCTTTAAAAGAGAATATTATGAAGCATAGCTTGCAATTTTTAACTGCTTCTTATTTAATAAATAACTTAATTGCCTGAAAATGACAAATTCTGGTGAGTAACGTAGGCCAGGGCAATGAAAATCCAGTAAAAATGTGCCGTGTTCCACCATACATAGGAATGAATACAGGTTTTGAGTTTTTAGTCTTATAACTGCATTGTTTTCCCTAACAGCCGATGGATAACGCTGAGCAATCTACCTGTGGTGAGTCTTGCATAAAGGTCTAACAGGCTGATAAATTTTCATAAATTCCTCAAATTATTTAAAGAACTTTTTATATATTATAGTATGACGGATCTACAATTTTTGAATGTCAGAAACTAAAGCTCTTTTATTGCCATGGGATGACAGATACTGATAATTCAAGGTGTTGCAAGGTGACAGAGGGACTTAGTCACCCGTTGTATGAAAAAATCAGACCAAAACACACACTCTCAATACCTGAGTGTGGACTGTTCAGACAGTGACTGAGTGTGTTATGTTACAGACCTACTTTCTTGGTTTCTTGCTTCAATTTATGTTTCTGACACAGTGCTATAAATGTGTCACGGCAGGGGAAAATTGATGATGGTGTGGATTGGCAAGTTTGTAGTGCATTTGACAGTGTGCTTTTAAAGAACCTTTTCCATATGTGATAATAGATGAGGAGCCTTTACTCTTCAGGTTTTTTGAGGTGTGAGAGTTAAGGTTTCTTACTGAGAAAGAAGTAAGAGACTCCTTACTGAGGAGTAACTGAGACTCCTATAGAAAACTCATGGTGAAGCTTCCAGTATTGTTTTGTGTTGAAAACACAAACGCTGAAACCTTGACAGACTTCCCGTTTTTCCGTTTACAACTAGTAATACTTGTGTGGGTTGGGGCACATCATGTACACACTTGGGAAGAAGATTTGGAGTTTAATTCTGAGTATGCTCTAGCACTTTGTGCTCTCGGCACGGTGTTCTCTGTAGTTCTCTGCTTTTCTGACCTGAATAAACCCTCCTCCTTCTGCTCATTAGTTCAGCTAATCATGTAGCTACCGGACTGCCAAAGCCTTTGGCTTCAGATCCTACTGCTGTGGCATGGCGGAGGGATTGTTGCAGCTTCATTAATAAAATTTGTCTTCACTGTTTTTCTTATCAGAACTTCATTTAAAACCTTCATAGTAATGTTTTTGTCTGTGAAATCAAGTATCTGAAGGCTAAATGTCAGAATGTGTTGACTTTGCAGTTACCTGTCCCTTTGTATATGGTACGGTCGTATCCATGTGATATGCAGTACATAATCACTTTCATTCCTTTTGCTGACTGGTCTCCCTCCATGTATAGAATCAAACTCAGGGGCCAGAAAACAGGATAGGGTTGTGTGGTGAAAGAAATGCTCCATGATCTTGCTCCCTCAGGTCTTGTACAGCTTGGAAGATACATAACCCCTTGGTCAGGGGATTGCAAAAAGTTAGGATGATTCCTTAGTGAGCAGGAGACTTAAGACTGGGGCGGAAAACTGCAAACTGTATTCTCTGACGTGCTGCGTAGCGTTGCACAGAACTTCTCAATAATGAGGATGTCAAGCCCTTGAGTTGTGCTTGACCAATGCGATTTACTTGATGTCGCTACATCGGATGTAGAGAATGAACTTCACTTGAGAAATTGTTCCAGTTTTTAGCTGACTAGATTGCCTTTTTAAGGTTTATTTGCATCTTGACTATAGCTTTGGGCTTCCAAATTGATGACTAGAAGAGCTGTCTATAGCAACTACTGTGGTATTTAATGTAATGTGGCTTGGAGGAATTAATTGAGTTATGAGCCAGGAGATGCTGATGTCTAATCCTGCTTCTGTTGCAGGCTCATTATATGGTCTCAAGAAGATCTCCATGCTTTGCTTTTTTCTCAATGGGATAATAAAGAATTTATCTTCAATAAATTTAGAGTATTACTTTTTATAATGTACCAAGATGTTGTAAATGAGTATGCTAAGAGAAAACCATGCAGAAATAAGTAATTCTGTATCCATTACAGTTTTGGGGTGATATGCAGTAGGTAAAGTTGCGGCCAAGAAATTATTATCCCGGACATTGCCTGAGCACAGTTTGTGGGAGAGAGGAGGACCTGGATGGATGTGTTCTTGCAATTAAAGCTAGATCTCTGCAAGGCACGTCATCAAAGAGATGTGTCATGGTTGTGAGAACTTAATTTCTGGAATGTTATAGTATTAGGTATTTAATATCAAATCACTTATGTATAAACAATGGTGAATAATTAAGAATTTTGCTCAAGCATTAATTTGGGTTGAAATTTTATCTCTGCTTTTTGCTGTAACTACTAAGAACTGCATAAAAGTTGTGTGGTTCTGGAATTGCATGTCTTTTGCAAGTTTTGCCTAACTTTGAAGGTTACAACTGAACAGCATTTTATTTCTTCCTGGACTGTGTGTGTGTCTGTGCCATCCCTAAAGGATAAGAGAGAAGCTTAGCTCAGTGGCTGAGCGGAACAAACTATGTGCATATATCAGCTCCTCGGAGATGCAGTTAGGTTGGAAATAACAGAACATTTTTTACTCAGCATTGCATATTTCCTTTAAGAGTGTGGGGGGGGAAATCTTGATCTGGTCTTCATGAATAAAGAACTTCTAGTACCTTGGAATTGGAAAAAAAACTAAGAGCGTAGATACTACAGTGGAGAGTACTTAAGAGCACTTGAGCAGTAAAAGTAAGTGACATGGGTGATAAAATTTCCTTGCAAAAATACATTTTCTGTGAAAAAAGCATCTGCATTTTTCATAAATTGGCTTAGATCAAAATGCGTTTCTTGTCAATGACAGTCAAATGGGAAAGGTGGTTTTAACAAAACTGCACTTTGTACAGTTTCTGTCAGCCGTTACTAAAAACATGAGAGTTTAGACATGTAAGATAATAAATGTTCTACCTTGTATGTCACTCTAAATTCTTACAGTCCACATTTGTCCAGTTAAAGTAGGAAAAAAAATCTCTGCGAGCCCTTGGACTGATCTACATTAGTACTTGGAGTGAAAGCAAAGGTCCAGATTCAGAACTATTATAAATATTTTCAGTGTAAGGTTAGGAAAAATGCATTCGTAGACTTTGTCATCTCTTTTTTTTTTTTTTTTTTTTCAGTAACTGCATAAATTTGTGAGATGGGAACCAAAGGTGATATGGAGCGCTTCACTTTTTGGGTGTGCAGCCTGGAAGGCTTTGCCTTTGAGAGACTGCTAGCATACCATCTATTTCCTTTCCTTCTTCCTTTCTGACAAAACCCAAACAAATGCCAAAGCAAAATGATGTTGATGTTTTATTCTGATCTTGAATGACTTCTATACCTCTCACATGGTGTTAACGAGAGTTAGGGTACAATTTTTCTCCCAGTTTGTTTGAATTTAATTCTTTTCAGGGGGTATGGCAGGGGAGGACTTGGAATTGCTTATGAATGAAGTAATTATTTTAAAATGAATCAGCAGAAATCTCATCAAACTAAATCTGTTGTTTCATACCTGAACTGAAAGCCTTAGAGAGATCAGCAGGGTATCAACATAGTAACTTCTCTAGACTTCAGAGCAGAGGAAGTGTTGCTTTTGATCCAGGATGTATTCTCTCTTGGGCAGCAATTGGTCTGTCTCCCTTATTTTTGTGGTGTGCATGCCAGGAATTGCTTCCTGTAATTCCTCGAGCCTGATTTCAGGTCCTTCTCTGTCCAGTGAATTTATCGTGCTTTTTAGAGCGCTGTGTTCGCTCCAGCAACTCATATGAAAGCAGTCTACCAAGTAATGATTTAGTGTCAGGCAGCTTCTTGCCACATCCACAGCAGATAGCTGTACAATTTGTCTGCAGCTGAATTGATTATTCTCATCCTGGGTGAAAGCCCACAGCAGGAGAATTTTAGACCTGCTTCTTTTTAAACTCGTCGTTGATATCTAATGATCAAGTTATAGCCTAGGTGAAGAGATTCTAATTTGCTAGTTGGATGATATTAAAACCACTGTTTCTATTTAAAAATGCAGGTTTTCTTAAGCTTTTCTGTTTAAAGTTTATTACACCTAATATCGAGTAAAATCAGAGCCTATTTTGACTAGTATTATCCCTGTCCCTAATTGCATGGGTCAGTGAGCTAGTTAAAGCTTATTTGTGCTCATTGGAGGGTAACAAATCCTCCTGTAGCTATAGGAGGGGGGGCACAAGTAGATCTGTAACACTCATGCCTGAACTTCCTGCTGTAGTAACAATTTCACGTTACTGTTCAGAAAAAAGCAAACTAGTATGTATTTTCTAGAATAGAATTAATGTGCAATGAGAGATCCCTTATTAAGCCCAGTCAGAAAATGGGGGGTGGGGGTGGGTGGGGAGGGATGATTATGGATCCTTTCTCAGATGGATAGATGTAGGAGGAAAAATCCAAATTGGTGAAACCTCAGATGTCCATTACCAGCTATCCCATTTACACGTAGTGGAAATCTCCCTTCTTGCTGTGATTATCTTGTTTAAGATGGTTGTGGTAGCTAATATTCTTGATTCTTAAACACACAGCACAGAAGTGTTTAAATCTTGCGGTCATTCATTAAGTTAAGATTTATCTTAATTAGGCATTATCTTAGGTGCAACATTCCATCTCATAAACCAAAAAGATTAGGTTTTATCAGTTTACCAGCTTGCAACTTAAATTGTTAAGTCTTGTAATTAGCAATGAAAGTATCCTTTGTGCATTTGGTTAATGGACAAAGTTGTCTTTATGTTCATGTACTTCAAAAAATAATATAAACTTACTGTAAGTCATAAAAATTAAAAGCTCTTTACAGTATACATTCAAATCTTGACCTTTGGTTTTGAAAATGCGGCAGGCAATATAGCCAATCTCTAGAGAAGCATGAATTCTGTAAAAGGGAGCTTCAGTGCCAAATTTCTGAAATGACTTGGGTTTATAGTAGATGATCTGTTGATGGGTGATTCTAGATGGTGATGCAAAAGTAGAAGGTGAGAGCATATTGATGATGCATCAACACCCCCAAACAAGAAAGTTGGATGAACTTTGTTTAGATTAGCTTTCTCATTTGTTAATATTTTCACTCAAATATGTATTTTTCCTTATTTGTTTTGCATGTCAGCATCAGCAATCCCTTTTGTAATTTTGTTTGACAAATTTTCGCATAGATTACTCACTAAATCCCAAACTGTCAGGCAAGTGATAGTTATATATGCAGCCTGTATTCTTAACTCACTGCATTTTCTAGTGTGGGATTCAACAAGACGTTTCAGCTTTAGTTAGTGTAAAAGTGAAGGGTCTCCACACTGGCATTGTTCAGATTTAACTCAACTGAATATTGCATTTTGAAAATGATAAGAGCTTGTACTATCACACCTATCCAAATGAAAGATGACACAAAAGCTGTAAGGGTAAGAAGTATCATGGCAGAAGTATGTGTTTGATAAATTCTTTATTTTTTTCATAATAGAAATTCAAGAGGAAGTTTAATGACACTGAAAAGGAAACAAAATGGAGGAAAATTATTTTTAATAAGGAAAATTTAAGTTAGGAAACTTGCTATGGTTGATTTCAGTGAGGTTAGTTCTTGGTAACATTCTTGAAAGCATATGATATGTCTCATCATTCACAAGTACACTAGAAATAAAAATGTTAAATTATTAAAAAACCCTGCAACTCCTCCTTACTTGCATATATAACCCCCTATTTGGGGGGGGGGGGCATGGGGAAATGTCTCTAGATAATTTATAGGTTTCTGTAAAGGTGTTGCTCTTCCTTCTTTAATAGCTTCTAAAGTCAAATTCCTGAATTAGCTGCACCATCGCTCTGCTCTTTTGTGACTGTTCTCAGATTGAACACATTAAAAATAAAGCAAAGAAAGGCTTCATTATGGAGAGACCTTTAAAAAACTCTCTCGGATACGATGAGCTTAATTGCTAGCAACTGTCCATGATTCAAGGGTCAGTGGTGTGATAATCCACACCTTAGCTGTTTTTCTCCAGATCCCTTTGAGCGACCTACAGTTTTATTGAATAATTTGCTAGTTATACTCCTTTTAGTGTTTCTCCTCCTTTCTGCTATGTATCCTTATTGTCTCTAGACATCATCTTTTTCAGCTAGATGTTTGTATCTGTAGAAGTTCTTTCTTCTTTGTATTTATGTCTCCTGTTATGTCAGTCTTCAAGTACTCTATTTTTGAGGGGTTTCGTTGCTATTTATAGATTCTGAGTATTTCTCTGGGAAATTGTTTGGTTTATTTCCTATCTCTAAATGTCTGTTGTCAGGTACCAGCTGTCTTTGTCACTGTCTGTAGAGTTGCCTGTAAAAGTTTTTCTGATCTTTCCTTTCTTCCAGTTTCTTGATAAATTTATCATGACAGTCCTTTCTGTGCATTAATCTTCTTTGAATAGCTTGTTCACATGAGCTTTCGTAATTCATAGCCTCGCCTGGATCTAAAATTATTTAACCTGTCAAGCTCTTTTCTTTCACCAGAATACTCGGATCTTATTCTTCTTTTGTTATGGCTATTGATTTTGTTTTAGAAAGAGTAATTGTGAGCCTGTACTTTTTTTTTTAAGGCAGTGTATTGATCAAGACCTGAGGTTTCTTAAATGATGGGGCAATCTGCATACCTTATCTAAAGGTCTTCTCTTGAAATCCCAGAGTGCTTTCTTCATTGTCCTCACTATTAGAATGATCTTCAACAGTACCAGCTAAATTATTCCATAGTTTGCACACCCTCAGTTCATTTTTTGTGGTATTAGAAATGTCTACTTACCGTGTTTCTGAGTGTCTGTACAGATCAAATTCATTTTGGCTACTGCAGCTTTTCCTGCTGCCTTGAACTGCTGCTATTGATGCTGGAGCTTTTGTGTTCTTTGGCCCCTTAATTGCAAGTCCTGTCTCTGATTTTAATGGGGCTATTATTTCACCTACTCCATTAGCCAAATTATTTTTTCTGTATTCCTGTGCCGTTTTGTGCAGCACTTTCTGAGCCTGACCTTCTGCTGTGCCATGGACTGACATCCCCCACCTCACCTACCATTACCTTTCTTGTAGTTTATGGTTGTCATCAATGACCTCTGTATTTTTGAAGATCTTCCTTCAATCACCTTTCTTGTTCCCATTTTATTCCTGGAATAATATATTGATCCTTTCTTGATATCACCAGACTAGAATTTGGATTTGTTTGTTTAGCCTTGGTCTATTCTCTAGTCTTGTTGTTCTTCAACATATTCAATATCTTAGCAAAGACCAGTTCTTAATTTCTGATCTCTCTTGTTTCCTCCAAAAGGTTTCTGATCTACTTCCATTAAGGAAGGCTGGATTAACTTCTTGCTTAGCATTTCTTCCTTCTACATTATTAGGTTTTTTAAAAAATATACTTGAATCTTACTACGTTAGGGTTTTCTGTAAGTGCTTCACTCCTAACTTGAGCAGCTATACACATCCAGTTATCTTCATTAAAAATTCTGCCAGGACACGTTCTGCAGTTGCAGAGCAACTGTCTTTCATTTTGAAGTTACCAGGCACCAGGCATTCATCCCGTCTCAGAGCCAGTCTTACTCATTCATGAAATTCCTCTACTGCTTCTCCTGGAGCTGGAGCTGGTCAGGCTGTGAGCCTGGATCATCACTATAGACTTGGGATGTCGGAGAACATAGCAAGCATACACTCAGCTGTTTAATTTTATTATTTTATTTTTCTTTCTGGTTAGGAGCCCATACCCCATTTGTTACAATATCAGGATGTATACATCATGTCTGCTCTTTATTTCTTGGTCTGAGTACTTCGTTATTCCTGCGACTTCTGTCAAAGGTAGCGTTTGGCAAAGTTGGCATCGTAAAGTTATTTCTAGATGTTTGACTTGGGACTGACAGCACAATACTGAGTAAGAGACAAGTCTAGTGGTTTCACCAGGATTATCTTGCTGACTTTTGTCTCATTTCTTTTCATCAAGCTTTTGCGAGAGAAGTTCACGTGGGATTATTGCGTCCTGGTTAAGGTGTAAAGAGTTGTTCCAGGCTAAGCAAGGTTTCTTAAGTCAGGATCTCTCTGTATATTTGTTTCTGTTGATGGACTGAGTTCAACAGGTACTCTGAGCTTTCTGTGGCCTGGTTCAAAATCAGAATTGATCTCTAATACAGTTCAGAATCAGAATTGATCTTTAATACTCTCTCAGATTTGATCACATCAATTTGTAAGTTTGTTTTTTTTTTCTGACATCTACATGGCTGTGTTCTTACGCTGCTGTATTTCGGTTTGAGCTTTCAGGATATTAGGCTTTGCAAAGTCTACCACTGGTTTGTAAAGGACAACTCTATAAACACTTTTTGTTTAAAATAAATCCTAAGAGAAACGTTTTCGTCAGGTAAAACTTCAGAATATTCTGATGTGCTTTACTAGTCCAAACACCCTCTTAAATTTGTGCGTGTGTGGTTGCTTAGTTTTGTTTTTACTTTGTGGTTCTGTGGCAAAGCTCAGATCCAAGTTTGAGAGGGGATGATGGCAACCTCAAATTGGTGTAATCTAACCTGGTGCTCCAGGGCATGATCAATTTTCTTCTTTCCCTGTAAGAAGCTTGTTTTGACAGGTGTAATTCTGTTCTTCTTTGCACAGTATTTTGTGCAATATTTTGCTGTATCTCTCCATAGTTTTCTGTATAGCTTCCCCATAGCATAGTGTCATTGGATAATTGAGCTTGGAAGGGACTTCAGGAGATCTCACATTCAGTTGCCAGTTCAGAACAGCTCTGGGGTCATACCAGGTTACTCTGTGTGTGTAATTATATGCATATAGGTACTTATGTCAATGTGCTTGTTACTGATGTGTACAATGACATCCTTTCCCTTTCCCCGTTTCTTAATTCTGATCAAGGGATAGCTTTTTAAATCAGTATATGCCATGTTAATTATGTTACCAAGGCTGTGTTTAACAAAGTCAGGAGTCTGATGACGTACTGAAATTTCTCATTCGTGTTGTGTATTTCACATACTTCCTGCTTTAGTTTAGCCAACAAGGACATTTGGTAGGTTTTCTTCTCTTCATGTTATAATCCTTCTAAGAATACTCTTATCTCCCCTGACCAGTTGTCTCCTGCCCAGATTTTAGGCCAGGTTGCATTCTCTCCGGTCTAGCTTTCCTAAGCAAGGGGGGGGGGAAATACATGATAGTTGGTGTTCCTTCATTGTAGAAGGGACTAGAAGCATCTGGCCTTATCTTAATTCAGGTGATGCTGGACTTATTTTCTCCATGAATGTTTTGTAATTCTGAAGCCTAATCTATTTGCTAGTGAGATTCATGAAATATGTCTTATTAACAAAATTGTATTTTAAAACATGTTTCACACTTCTGCCACTCAGACAAATGATGCTGAATAATGTTCAAGCAAAGGAGAAGAAAAAGATCTGTGATAATTTAATGAAGTGTCCACAGATGGCTGGACTTATTAATTTTTAACAGGGTTCGGGTGAGAAGCTGATGCACTAACAAAACATGCGGCATCTTTAAGATCCGCTGCTTCACTGAAGGATAACAGATGTTGTAGCTATTTTAACAATAGGGTATCATGTTTCTATACCCCTTTACCTACTTGCATTGCTAAAATCTTCACGCTTCCCAAGAGGCTATTTTAATGAAGTAGTAATAGACTTATGGATTTGTCATAAGTTCAAATTCGATTAGGGAAACAAGAATAGGGAAGAAAATTAAAGTGTCTTAAAATTATCAGCAGTTTGTGTAATCATTCACAGTCTCTATGTTTGAACAGAACAGTTTAATGCAGAAGGATTGTAAGGTGAAAGCTATAGCGTCGCAATGTCTGTAGGTGATACTACTAAAGTTAGTTTAGACTTGGGTAAGTTATGAGAAACTTGTGTAAGAGTAACATTGCGCAACAGAGGATTTTCACAGCTGGTATACAGGAGGTAGTAGGTTTGGAAAAACTGTCAGCTACTCCTGTGTTTAACTTTTTCCGTACTGCAATAGAAATAATCAGGGGAAAAAAACCAGGGAAAACATTTGCTGAGCACAAGATGCCACAAAAAAGGCCTGAAACCAGCTTTGGGAAGCAGTTAATTGCATAAACATGTAATATGTGTGTGTGTGTGTGTGTTCAGAGCTGTTTAATGCTTATACAAAGTATTATGTTAAATTCCATCTGTGCAGTAGCAGTAGAGGATATTCAGGCACATGACAAAAACACTCACAAAGACTTGATCTGACAGGCTTGTGACCATGTAGTAAAGGTACACGACCCTGCAATAGGCAGGGAAAAAGTGAATTCCTGTGCAGCCTTGGGTTGCCCTAGAGATGAGGAAGTTATTCTCTTTTCTTATTTCTGTTGCCGTCTTGATTTGGCAAGATTGGTGCCAAAAGGTTAGTAGGATTCTAAAGAGGATTAAATGTGTGTATGGTAATGGCATCCATGTTAAATAAAATTGAGCATTACAGTGACTGCTGACAGTCAGTATTTAGAGCAGAAGGCAAGCATTTACTCTGAAGTTAGTTAGAACATTGTCATATGAGCAAGTTACTTAGTAATTGTTGATTATGGAAGGTTTTTTTCTTTCAGCCTCCTTGAAAATGATTGGCACTGGCCATGGTCGCAGAGAGACTGCTGAACTAGATTAGCATCTGGCTCAGTGCAATGAATTCCTCCTCTTCTGGAAAGTACAGGAGATGAAATACTGGCTCCATTGAAGGCAGCAGACTATAGCCAGAATTTTTACCATCTGTGTTTTCCAGGAGCATGGGAATTATTGCTCTTCTAGGCACATCTTTTTCAGAAATCGAGACAATGGGCTACAAATCTCAGTAACCCTTAGACTGGGAATGCCGGCTGAATGGAACAAATTTGCATTAAGTAGATTGTTCATTCACATTCCTGCCATTGCTCTGGTCTTTTGATGACGGGAAGAGAGAGACAAAAGAGAAGGAGAAAATAGGGACAGAGTTTATTCCCCCCCCACCCCCTCCCTTGCATTGTCCTAGGAGAAAACTTGAAGTTTGTGCTGCATCTAATTCCTATTGTATGCATGTGAGAATTGCACTGCTGCTTAGGTGTTATCCTACCAGTGTTTAGAGAACATTCCAAGTGGAAAATCAACCTTCCTAAATTGAGTTTATTAACCTGCATTCCTGCTAGGTCAGTAGTATTTTCCTTCAGTGGCCTAAAATCGATAGATAACGTATGTGTGCTGCCACAGGATGATTAATGTACATACAAACATGAAAAAATTGTCTTTAATATCAGAACCCCAAAGTATCACTTATCATTATGTTCATTTAGCAAAAGATGGGGTAATATCTTCAACTGAATGCCTTGCAACATGTGGGTGAAGAGTGGGTGCTGCTTGCTCATTAGAAATGTAACTAATTTTCATTAGATATTCTTGCTCAGTCTTGTTGATTGAAGTGATTGGGAAATACAAACCACTGAGAAGAAAGTATCAATGTTTTTAAAATTTAACTTAAAAAAAATAGTTTTAAATGTGTTTGTAGTTTAAATAGACTGAATTTGCTTATGTAGTAATGCATTCAAAAACAATTATAGAAAGTTAGGGAAATGCAGGCTTACAAGTTGATCAGTTGATATTTTGGAGAGGAAAAGAGAAGCTCTTTAATGGAAAGATTCTGGACTGGTAGGTGGAAGAGTATTTTCTAGTAGTATGTTGCTGCAGGAGCTATGCCAGCACTCTGGGACCTGTTACTGTATTTATAAACAGGTCTCAGAATTAATAGTAATTAAGGCTTATATTTAGAAATCCTTTTGTAATACATTATTATTGTTTTGTGGTTGTCTGTTGGCTAAAGCAAAAGGGTCCTCCTCCACAATGGAGGCTTTTAAGCAGTGCAAATTGCAAATAATCTTAGAATAAGAGAAAATTACTCTTCAGGACAAAATTATAGCCTAGGTTAAAATATACATTTTAAAAACACACAGGACTATGATCAAATAAAGGCTTTACTGGCATTTAAGATGACCTGGAAAATGAACTGTAATTTCATTGCTAGTGAGTAATGAAACCATCTTAAAGCTTATTTAACCTTAATGGAGCACCTGCACACAACAGAATATACAATGCCTGTCTTGTCCTAAAAGTGAATAGTACTAGTAAGGGATTTATTTTAAATTAAAGCATAGTTGAGATTATGTTAGAAATTGCAGGGCTTTAGTCCTCCTGTAATGTTCTCACGCTGTAAGTTGCCAATACAGTAACTGTACAAGTGGTAGTTGTACAGGGTAAAGAGATTGCAACAGCTGAGGTGAAAACTGAAGTCACAGTGCTCATCTGACAAAATGAGGAGGTCCAGGACTCCCTTCTAGACTGGTGAAAGAATTAGAATTAGGTCTGTTAATAAGGATTTCTAATGAATTGTCAATTCAGGGGCTAGTACATTCTTCCTGAAGAATAACTGCTGTAGAATCTGTGTCCAAAAAGGCAAGGGGTGATCATAGACCAACTAGTCTGATCCCAACACTGTGCCCTTTTAAAAGGGATTTTGAAGGTGAGGGTAATTAAGACAGAGGAAAATGGGAAGAAGGCTGAACTGTAACATGACTTTTGTCTGCTGTTTGCATCTGAGTTTCTTGATGAAGCAATTGATGTCTTAGAGCACTATAATATGATGGGCATGCTGCAATACAGCCTTTTGATACCCAGTCCCGTTAGAAATTATTAAAGGTCAAAATGATAGGAATTTAAATGAGAATATTGAGATTGATAAGAATCTGAGGTAATTATGAAAATTTAGTGGGTTATATTGAGAGGGAGATTCTCAGAATGGAAGGATGTCTCAGAGACTGGAGTTTAGAAAGATCATCTTTAACATCCTCATCAGTCATTTTGCTGTAAGAACAAAGTCTATACCTACAAAATTAGCAAGTGTGGCAAATTTAGGACACCTTGTTACTCTTGCTGTGGCCTGGATGGTGTTATAGGAAGAATTAAATAATGCTGTAGGCTGAATAATGGTGAAACTTATTAACACACTGTGCAAAGTCAAGCAGATACAGCAACATTCTTGGTATTGTACTAAATTCGCACAGAGGGACTGGTGATTTTACAACAGAAAAGAAGGCTAGTTGGTGGATTATAGGATTGATTGTAACCTGCCAGGGTGCAGAGAGTTAATGTGATTGTTAAATCTTTTGGGAAGACCTTTTCAATAGACACAGAGAAGTAATTTTGTTACGTTTCCATGGATGTCTGTGATCTTAAATTACAATAGGCACTTCAGTTTGTCTGTTGTCGCTTTGTTATTCTCCCAGTGGTGCATGGTGGGAGGGTAAGAGGTGGTGGATATCAGCTGAAGCAGAAGAGGTTCTGACTGGATTTAAGGAGGACGTTCTTCACTGTGAAGACAGTCACGTGGTAGAATGGATTGCCCAAGAGGTTGTGCAGTCTCCATCCATGAGGATTTTCGAGATCTGACTGGACGAATCCCCGAGTAACCCCCTCTGACCTTGTAGGTGACTCTGCTCTGACTGGGTCCCTTCCTACCCAAATGATTCTGTGATTCTGAGTCTTTAAAGATGGATAGGATGGTTAGGGGAATGAGGAAAAGAAACTAAAGATTGCAGCTTCATTAAGCTGAAGGAGAGTTGAAAGAAGCTCTGATTTTTATTCCTATGAATACCTTAGAGGGAGGGAGTAATAGATAAATATCAAAGATGCAAAATAATTAATACCAAAACAAGGTCAAGATCAAAGGACTAGAAGTTAGTTGCGAATACACTGGGAGGGGAAACTAGAAACTTTATTCTCAGAGGAATGAAGTTGTGGCAGGAGCCTCCAGATAGTATTCCAAGAGGGGTGAAAGTATGTAACAGTTGGAAAAGGACCTGTACAAAGTTATGGAAGGAATTGCTTGACAAAACAGAAGTGATCTGTATGTTAAAAATGTAAAGTGTTAGAATTCAGTCCAGCTGTTCTGAAAGATTGGGAAGGTCTCTGGTTTTGTACCCCCTCCCCAATTATATATGTGTTCTATGTTCAGTTTGTTTTCTCTCTATAGCATCAGAGGTTAGCCACAACTAGAGAGCAGGTATGGTCCTGCTTCTCATTGCATTAACATTTTTGATCTCACGTGGTGGCACATGATAACTTGTGGATTTTGGTCTTTTACTGTAGGTCTTATGTTTAATATAAGATGTGAAGATGGTGTTTTGTGGGTTTGCTCAAATTAATCTCTCACATAGGTGGCTTTGATTGCAGAGCACTGGAGTTGGTGCCATTGGCCTGGTTCAGACTTATTCTTCTGTGGGAGAAATAATATACAGAAGTTTTATGAAAAGTATGTATTAAAATTTGTGCTTAAGTGGATGCTAATAATGAACAATTCTACAGTCCAAATAAAGAAGTTTTTCATTCCAGTGAGAAAAGCCTGAACATGTGACATCAGGTGTTGCTTCTTGCTACTTCTCCAAAGATTTCTACAAAAATTGGAGAGCAAAGATCAGACAGTTTAAAAAAAAAACAAACAAAAAACCTGTGGGATTTTCTTGAAAGTAAATGGGGATTCAAGCTGAAAATGATAGAAAGTACCATTTAACTAAGAAGTACATGTTATAGATTCTTTCATAGGCAAATATAGTGAATATGGACAGAGAAAACTACAGGAGATGGAGTTTTGGCACCAGTATATAACTGATAAGCAGCATGTGGTAATATACTTCACTAGGAAGTTGAGGCACAAGAGGTAGATAACTTGTCCATCCCTTTTCCGCCCATTCACGTTGAAGACCTATGCAGTATTTTTCATCCGTGGGTATCTTGCATATTTCAACATCAAGTTAAAGTCCCTGATCTGAGTGATTGTTTATTATTCCTTTTTAAAGGAAGAAAGAATTGCAAAGCACTGAACTAGGTATTTAAGAAATAAATGTAAAAATACAGAAAAATTGGTGCTATGTGAGACCTTGTAAAAATATTGGGTTGAACTGTCTGGAAATGAGTCGAGCGTCTAAAACAATGTAAAAGAATCATCTTCACAAGAGATAAATGAAAATTTTTCCAGTTAAGTCAAACTTCTGAAAATGGAAGATAATGAAAAAGGGATTTCACCCTTAGGCTTGCTAAAAGAAGTGGAAAAGGTGAGAACTGACTTAAACTGTCCCAGCCTCATTCATGTATAATCATGACTATGAGGCATCACCTATGAAGAGACCTTGTGTGTGTGTTTTCTGATCTGGGGTCTTGGCAGTGTGCCGTAGCACTGAATTAGAGGTTACCAGAGCCTACTGCTTCCCAGCAAGCTCCATTCTCATGCTTGAATAATTGTATTAGGATGGTTTGATTTGTGCAACCCAGAGTCCCACTTCCCATCTTTTGTATTGAAGGCACACAGTGTACTGACTTTAAAGAAAAAGATCATAATGTGTACTTGAAGCTGTGCGGTATTGAGAGCGAAAGGTAAGATGTCGAGAGTACTGATGGGCTGTTTCTATGACAATATTAGTTTTAAGTGTGAGCATTAAAAAAAAAAAAAGAAAAAAAAAGAGAAAATTTTACTTTGAGACTGCTACTGCAGCAAGCAAGCTGTGCCTTGCCCCGTGTGTCAGTGTTGACCGCACAACTGTCTCTGTGCAAACTGCAAAAGGGAGAGCTGATAATATAGCTAACCACCATGGAAAAAGGAGAGTGAGGAGGCTTTTCTTTTTCCTGTCCCATGCTTTGTCCTCTTTCTTCCCCCATACTGTGTTCTGTTGCCTTTATTGATAAACCATTTGTTTATACCAGTAATGGTAGAAAGGGTATTTCTGTTGGAAGAGCTGATACTTCCCTGTTATGGGAAGTTGTTGTGCAAAATACTCGCGGTGGGTTGACTTTGGCTGGCTGCTGGCTGCCCACCCAGCTGCTCTCTCACTCTGCTCCTCAACAGGCTGGAGGGGGAGAAAAGAAGATTAAAAAGTTTGTGGACCAAGACAGGGAGATCACTCGCCAGTTATTGTAACGGGCAAAACAACCTTGACTTGGGGAAATGTTGTGGTTTAACCCCAGCCAGCAACTAAGCACCACGCAGTCGCTCACTCACTCCCCCCCATCCAGTGGGATGGGGGAGAAAATCAGGAAAAAGAAGTAAAACTCCTGGGTTGAGATAAGAACGATTTAATAGAACAGAAAAGAAGAGACTAATAATGATAATGATAACACTAATAAAATGACAACAGTAGTAATAAAAGGATTGAAATGTACAAATGATGCGCGGGGCAATTGCTCCCCCCCCGCCGACCGACACCCAGCCAGTCCCCGAGTGGCGAATCCCTGCCCCCCCCACTTCCCAGTTCCTAAACTAGATGGGACGTCACATGGTATGGAATCCCCCGTTAGCCAGTTTGGGTCAGGTGCCCTGGCTGGGCATGAGAAGCTGAAAAATCCTTGACTCTAGTCTAAACACTACTGAGCAACAACTGAAAACATCAGTGTTATCAACATTCTTCACATACTGAACTCAAAACATAGCACTGTACCAGCTACTAGGAAGACAGCTAACTACATCCCAGCTGAAACCAGGACAGGAAAAAATCACATTTAATTTCTTGCCAATGAAAATAAATTGGGTGGTAAGAAAACGGAGGCATAATCGAAGACAACTTTCCCTGCCCTCTTCCCATTTCTCAGGCTCAACTTCCCGCCTTCTGCCGATTCTTCTGTCTCCTGCTCCAGCCTGGTCTCCCCAGGGCAGCACCCGGAGCTGCCCTTCCTCCTCTCCCTCCTCCTGCTCTGACCTGCCTGTTGCAGGGCTGTTTCTCACGCTTTCCTCACTGCTGTGCAGTGGTTTCCCCTTTCTCGGATATGGTTTCACAGAGGTGCCACCAGCTTCGCTAGCTGGCTCAACTGTGGCCTCTGTGGGGCCGCTGTGGAAATGGCTGGAACCAGTGGCAACCGTGTCTGACATGGGGAGTCCCCAACCTCTTCTCACAGAGGCCACCTTGGCAGCTCCCCCACTGCCAACACCAGGACCTGGCCACCCAAAACAAATGTGAAGCCATTCAGTGGATTTCGGGTATTTCTGGAGAACATTTTTACTCAAAAGGCGACACGTTTGTTGTGCAGCGCTGCCGGGTCAGCATGGCAGTGGTCACTTTGTGTTGTGCTGTGGAGAAACTCAGTTCTCAGGTAAACTAATGTGAGAAAGAGAAATACTTGCAACATGAACAAATGCAATTTTTACCTTATGGCGCTATATGTAAGGCTTTTTGCAGCTGTAGGTGGTAAATTAAGATGTCGTGTAGACTGTAAATTTGAGAGTGGAAGGTATACAAGAACTCCTCTCTTTGTGAGTACTAGAGGGTATCTGCGTTCCACTGCAAGTGAATCAGTAGCTCTCACAGAATATGGTTCGAACTGTTGGATGTAACAGGCGGAGAGACTATCCTGATTTTTGCCACTTCTGTGGTATATACTCATTAAGGATAGCAGCAACACTGGAGAAGTGAGCAGAGGTTACTTGCATGTCTCCTCCCATTTTTGAGGACTCAAAAGACTTCTCTTTTGTTGTCAACATTTGCTTGTTTCTAAAACTACTTTTGTTTTGAAATCAGTACTTTTATTACTGGTTTTATTTGCCTTTATGCCAGCTATATTTAGCATTGTGCTATCAAATGTTAAGGTTTTTAAAGAGTTGGAGAGCAGCTTAATTTTTTTTAAAACTATGTTCATGAATCTTGACTTGGACTTCAAAGTTTGGTGTCATCTTCAGAATACCTCTAACTTGTTACTTTTTAAACTTTTCTATTTCTTATTTGCAGGCCTTCCCAGGTTCACTAGTCAGCCAGAATCATCATCTGTCTATAAAGGAAACAGTGCAATCCTTAACTGTGAAGTCAATGTTGACCTTGCACCGTTTGTGAGGTGGGAGCAGGATCGCCAGCCGGTCTTTCTGGATGATCGTGTATTTAAATTACCAAGTGGAGCTCTAATTATTAGCAATGCTACTGATCTGGATGGAGGACTCTATCGCTGCATCATTGAAAGTGGTGGGACCCCCAAATACAGTGATGAAGCGGAGCTCAAAATTCTTCCAGGTATTGATCTGTTTTTCTTTAAAAAAAATTAGTAATTAAAACATTAGTCAAGCAATAGGAGGAAAAAACTAACAAGAATACTTACAAAGGGGAACACATGAGAATCTGCTGTGTTGCATTTTTGTGTATTTTAAGTTGGACTAAGCGTAATGTGTGTTGTGGAAGCTGGTGGTTGGGTTTGTTTTGGTTTTGGGTTTTTTTCTACGTAGCTTAAATGAGTGCAGGCACTTAAGCTAAAGGATTTTGGCCCTTGGGAAGACTAACCTATATCTTGCAGTTGGGAAACAGAAAAGCAAAATCAGTTATTGGTGTTGAAGCCCTTTGCAATGGTTGGAGATAGGCCGGAGACACACGCATACTTTTTTGCTGTATTTAATGGTTTAGCTTTTAAGGGCTTTTTGGGAAGGACTTCTTCTAAAAAGTCACTAGTAATACACTTCCATTGTGACATGTTACAAAGAGGGAGCTGACTGTTTCTTTGAGTATAAAAGTTTGGCGACTTCTAAGTTTCTCAAGCTTGAATCCCATGTTTAAAATACTGTTGAAGTTTCCAAAAGAAATTGGTGCTTAGTCCCTTGCTCTTAGGATGCTTAAGCTGAGGCACTTTTGTTCTTAGCAAGAAAAATCTAAACATTTCAGAACAACAGGCATAGCTAAACCTTTCAAAATAAAGTCATCTCCCCTTTTGGAGTCTGGAGAGTTCCCCAAAGGGTCCAATGTTCAAAGAATCGGAAATTCCTAAATATTGGGACAATTAAAAGTCCAGTCCTCATGTAAACAGAACACACTAAAGGTAGAAACAGTTTACATGAGGACTGGACTTTTAATTGTCCCAATATTTAGGAATTTCCGATTCTTTGAACATTGGACCCTTTGGGGAACTCTCCAGACCCCAAAAGGGGAGATGACTTTATTTTGAAAGGTTTAGCTATGCCTGTTGTTCTGAAATGTTTAGATTTTAAGCTGAGGCACTTTTGTTCTTAGCAAGAAAAATCTAAACATTTCAGAACAACAGGCATAGCTAAACCTTTCAAAATAAAGTCATCTCCCCTTTTGGGGTCTGGAGAGTTCCCCAAAGGGTCCAATGTTCAAAGAATCGGAAATTCCTAAATATTGGGACAATTAAAAGTCCAGTCCTCATGTAAACTGTTTCTACCTTTAGTGTGTTCTGTTTCACATGACACTATTGCACAGAGCTGTGTGTCACCAGATGTTCTAACATGAAGTTTTGAAAACTGATCAATAATAAGACAGGAATGTGAATCTCGCTTTCCCAAACTAGGAAAATACGAGCTGTGCTTTGTATGGGTTTTCATAATTCTTTCCAGAATTTTATGCTGTCTCTTACAAATTAGTCTTCATGTTGGAATTCTGATTCAAGTTTTACTTCTTGGAGATCTGCCAGAGGGGGTTGCTGAATTTTGATCTTTGGAGGCTTTCGGGGCTAGGCTGAGCAATGTCATGGTTGGCCTGACCTAGCGTTGGCAACCGGTAGGACGTCAAGCAGGTGGTGGCATCTTCAGAGGTCCCTTTCAATGAATATTTCTGTTTTTCATGGCTCTGTCACTTTTCTACTTAAAATGCTAAAATATACTTTAAAATACCCCAATTTTACACTTGCAGTTCTCTTTTAAAGTTGAGGTTATTTGATAGGCTTTGGAAATTAATCATGTTTGAAGTAGGATTTTGTTTCATTAAGTTCTTTAGCCTTTCTGAAAAGAAAGCCTTACCTTTTCTTCAACTAAGGATATAGTTTTTGAAGAATAGCACTTTTGGAAAAGATGCTTAATTGAATTATTTTAGTTTGGTTTGCCTTCATGTTTCTACAGCCCCTCAAATGAATGCTTAAGACTTTTGTGATTTTTGTCGATTGAAGCTTTCCTGATTAAACCTCTATATTTTGTTGATCTTTTGAATTCTTTTGATTCCAGATATAGTTTACTTGCTTTTGTAATGTTTTGCTGAAGGTGACTAAATATAACTCTATTAGGGAATACAAAAAATGCTGTTTCATTGCTCAGTCATGAGTCTGAACGTGTTGATAGTGAAGTTTTGTGAAAATCCCTCCCAGCAGGCATTATTTTGTTTTGTTTTGTTTTTTTTAAAGTAGGATTAAACTGTTGCACAGGAAGTGTGCTCAATCTTGAGTGGCCCCATAATTGATTGTTTGGTCTGAGATGTATTTGAAAGAAGGATTTGAATTAATCTGTTCTTCACTTGTTTTATTCCATTTTTAAATCGTTATCTGATGTGCGCCTGACAGCAACCCCACCGCTCTGCTTCTGAATCCTTGAAATACACCCAAAACACACTTGCATCACACAGATTTGCATCCACACACAGTGTTCTCTACTTTTTCTGATAGTGAGCTTCCTTAGAGCGTTCAGTCTGCCTTTCATCTGCCGCTGAGCAAGCAGGAGGATACGTTTCTGAGCTCTGCTACTTGGTAGCAGGTGCTTTCATAGATAGGAATGCAGAGAAAAAAAAAAATCACTTAATTTTTCAATCCAGTTTCTGCTAATGTGAGAACTGAATTCGTTTTTGTGAGCTTGGAGCATTAATGAGTTCCGTCTCCAGTGAATCATACCGGCTCCTCTCCCTAGTGTAATGATTGCTTGCTGGCAATGTGTTATATCCATTTTTTGCAACTTGGCTTGCTCCATATGCCGCTCCAGGTCACTCTCACTGTGTTACCCGCCTGTTCACACATGGTCTTATTTCTGGCGCAAGCAGACTAGTTCCCTCTAAGAGGGAACATGGGCAGAGCTGCTATGATAGTTTGTGTGTGGGCCTGAGACAGATGGTGTGATCCAGGATTGCTTGAAGTTTGGCTCCTTCTGCCTAGGACAATTCTGAAACATGATTTCCATCCGGCCTGCTTCTCTTGAATACCCTGGCAACCTCATCGTGTTATACCTTGGAGCATGTGCATGCCCTTAGCTTAGTGCTGTAAACACTCGGTTATTGTTTTTAGCACTTTGAGCTGAAGAACACCAAACCCAACAACTTTCAGAAATTCCTGCAAGTATCGCGTAGGTCCCAGGTGAGACAGGGGCCAAATACTGTGCGTGATAGGCACAGAATGGGCTTCAGTGAGCAAAAGTAGTGTAGGTACAGGATAGTTTGCCCCCACTGAGGGGACCAAAAATAGCTTGTCTGATTCTGGAGCTTGCTTGTCATCAAACTTGTCAGCGCACATCTGAGTATTGAGAATACAGCACTTAATGCAGCATAAAGACTGGGGTTTTTGAGCAGTTGGCAGAAAGAGTTATGATAACTAACACAGCAGAAATGCTGTAGCTGGTATGTAGGAACTCATTTCCTCTAATTATGGTGCAAGGCACATGCTGAAGTTACTGCAGAGAAAAAGAGTACAAACTGCATCTTTTGTCCAGGTGTTACTGAGGCCCCTTCATGAGTTGCTCACAGTTCTAGTTAAAATTGATTTTAGAACCTTTTTCCTAAGGTTACATTTTGAAGAGTCACAAATATTTTTAGGAAAGTAGAAAAATAGCCTTTTGTTCTGAATATTTACAGTGTAGATTGCTGGACAGCCTTTATTGGTGGGTATGTTTTCAATTCTCTCAGTCAAAATGGCCTTTTCCTGTAGTAAAAGAGTGTGTAAATATGCACTTTGCTTGTGCTTGTTTTTAAGGGGGTGGGGGAGAAAAATCATCTCCAGCCCAATTCAAAGCAAAATCAAAACTACTTCAGAGGATTCACTGTTTCCATAAGGATGGAAAACCATGGTGGATTTTTTTTTTTTTTTTTAGGATAAAGGTTGTGTTACTTCAGCGCACAAGTTGCCTAGTTATTTTATTTCCCTTAGGGTTGACTCTCTACTGCAGTAGTTTCATTTTCCAGTGCATAAAAGCACTTTCTCAAGCAGCTACCTGAGGAAGTCAGGAGATTGCCCAAGGTTGGCTAGACAAAGTCAAACCTTTACCTGTCTTTACTAAATCTCTACTAGCTGGTGGAAGTTCCAGTTTCAGGGCTGTAGCTTTTAGCTGAAATTGTTTCCCAGGGAGTTTGAAGAGTCAGAATCCCAATGGTGGCCAATCAGTTTGCATGTCTAGAGGAAATGGTAAAGAGTTGTTCACATGGGAAGCTGAGAGAGTCTCTTACAGGAAACTGTTTATGTAGGTAAGATAATGATTGAATGCTGTGAAGATGCAGAAGAGAAATTAGATGTTTCATTTGTGGTGTGGTTTTTTTTTTTTAAAATATGATCACCTTCTGATTTTGCATGTGGTAACAACTTTGTAATTTACAAAATATTTGCAGATCCCGATGTGCCACAGAACTTGATGTTTGTGAGGCAGCCCTCTTCACTTACTAAAGTTAGTGGGCAAAGTGCAGTTTTTCCATGCGTTGCTGTAGGATTTCCAACTCCATATGTCAGGTGGACAAGAAATGAAGAAGAGCTTACCACAGAAGGGTGAGTAATGGCTAACGTATGTATTTTTATATAACGGTAGGAATCCAGCCAGAGTTACGATTTTAGATTAGCACACAACTTGCTTTCTACTTAATTTTAAACCAGGGGAACAGAAGCTAGTTTTCAAATGCTGAAGGTCTTCTAGACTGAATGTTATGACAGGTAAGGTAGTTCATGAGACTTGTGGAACAATCTCATAGTATTTTTTTATTTCGGACATCTGAAACCATAAAATCTTATTTGAAGCAGGAAGGTTATTAAGAATACATTACTTTTAGATTGCCACTGGAGTAAAAGAAGCAATTGAGGGAATAAGGACACTGCAGAAAAGCTAAGATGTCTTCACATTGGCATATTACGCATATGAAGCCCTGCACTCACATTACTCTTTCTGCAATGAAAATGTCCAGTATGCATCTAAAAGTTCCATAAAAATTTAAGAATAAGTGTTTAAAGCAGGATTTCATAATTTCTCATTAAAACAGAATATTAAAATGTTAGGCATGATTGGAAAAAAAAAAGGTGGGCTTTCAGGAATGCATTAAGTGAAAACTATTATACATTGTCATTGCTGGTGTATTCATTCGAAATAATGTAGAAAATACGTGTAAGAACGCAGAAAAATCTTATGAAGAAAATTTTTGTTCATCTAATGAACGTACTTATTAGAACAAGGAAATTACAGATACTTGAATGTCTTCTTAATGTCCCTCAAAGTCGGTGGTGAGATTAATGTAGAAACAAGATAATCATGAAACAACGAGAGGTAAAGTTATATTGTGGCATGGCTGACACAGAAAGCGGCTGAAGGAATATGGCAGTCTCTCTACAGTACCAGTGATAGTAGTATATCTCTTTTTTTGTCAACTCTTAAATTAAAAAAAATCCCAGGGCTTGTAATTTGAACTGTCTTTATCTGGAAAATGCAATCTTCTGTGGGTAATGACTAACATATAACATTCTAATACCACTGAGAAATTTTGTTGATGTCAGTCTGATGACACATGATTTAAATTCATTTTTTTGGTAAATATAAGGAATCATTCACGTACGAAGGATGGTACAGACTCATTAGAGTTGCACAATCAAATGTGGTGAAATGTCAGAATAAATGTGCCTGATAAGATCTTACTTTGTTTTTCTTGTATGTAAAATAATGTCATGTCATGTCTTTATAAATTTTTGCTGCCCCGCTGCCCCATCCTTCTCTAGGTTATGTCACATTCAGTGCACAAGGAGGTTAAAGCTTACTTACTAAAGAGCTCTCCTTTTTATTTTCTTCTCATTTTTTTGACATAGAGCCCAAACTTTCAAATCCTGCTCTCAATCCAATGCTGTTAATTCCCTTATGAGCTTTTCTATGCAGGTTGTCACGATAAGTTCTGAGGGCTTCACAAATATTTTTTTTTTTCTTTCCAAAATTCAGAGTGAGAAATTTTATTGGAGAGCTGAGGCATAACAATTTGAACTGCTTATCACCTGTTTTTTCAGAATGTTTAGCATTAGTTTTTAGCATTACGTTCCTTTGTTAGAAGAACAGATTCCGGTTGACTTAAGCAGTAAGTACAAATCCTTCTGTGAACTGTGTGTCAGATTGCTGGTATGGGGAGTCAGAAGAGTGCTTCCTCTGTGCTGTCACCAGCTCTTTGCTTGAAGCCATTTTTTCTTGAGCATCTTTCCATTGTCACATGGACACTGTGTAGTAAGGCAGAAGCAGGAGCCACAAGGCTGTCAGTTTTCCCAAACATCATTTTACTGAACACTTCTCTACTCCTGCAACAAATGAGCTATGTGCATTCTCTGCGAAGCCCAAGGAAAGCCTCTCGTGAAACTAAAAGCTGCAGGTGCCTGTATGTTCTTCGAATCTGCTTGTTGTCATGTCCTCTGGCTATGTTTTCACAAAGGAGGATAAAGTTGAAAAGACAAAGAAATATTCCTCTTCTATTTGAAATAAATATTTTCTTCTGCTCTAAGATAGAACCAAAAAGGAGTGAATAAGGGTTTTGAACAATGAATATTTTCTTTTGACTTACTATTACTTACAGAACCTTTCTGGTCTGGCTGAAGATGAGTGAGTAAAGTTACCTTGCTGATGAAATTGATTTTTAAATATTTTTAATTTTTTTTTTTTTGTTACAACACTTAGGGGTTTTTTTTTTTTCTTACAGTGAAATGTGTGCTCATTATAGAGTTTACTTTTAAGGTAGGTAAATGAAAAAATTTGTGTGGGTTTTTTTTTTCTTTCCACTCTGTAGGAGTAAGCTTCCTTCATTGTTCATTAAAGTGATCAAAGTGCCAAAACTCTTAAGTCTGCTACTCATGACTATGACTTAACAGAGAAGAGATTCAAACAGCAGACGATAAAAAGTTCTTAAACTCCATTTACCTCAACAGCTGTCATATTATTCTTTTGAATAGAATAACTGGAAAATCTCTAGAACTAAAAATTAAGATTCTTTGTTGGAGTAAAGCCTGCAGTTAGACTGTTGCAAAATAGGTACCTTAGCTTGTTATGCATGGTCTTTTAATTTAATTACAAATTAAATCACATTTAATTTGTATTAAAATCCCCTTTTGATATAAAAGTAAGACTTTTATTAGCATGGCTTTTCTTTATCCCAAGAAAGAACTGATCCTTCTCATCAGGACAGGTTTTACTGTACCTTCTGCCTGGGAAAAGCTCTTAAATCATGGTTTTTGTTTATACACACACACTGCAGACATTAAGATACATGTATGTAGGTATACACACATGTATATACCTATGTATTGATACATGTCTCTGTGTGTTCATGTATGGGGTTAGGAAACAAAATTTGGATAGCATGGTCAGGTATTTCCCCATTTTTTTACCCCTTGTTAAATGGTTTAGGCACACAACCTTATTTTTACTTCTGTCTTTTTAACCATGGCAATTCATCTAATATAAAAAAATTAAATGTTTTCCTTTGAAGCTGTATTGCAAAGGAGAATATGTGTAGGAGCCAGTATTTATAGGAAAAACAGATTATTTTTAACGATTGGGAGTGGTGGGGTTTTGGAATTAAATATTTGTTATAAGACCTGAAAAAATGGAAGGTGTTTAATTTCGATGGAATATTTGTCGAAGACTGCAATAAGATTTATGTTAATGGATAAATATGAGTAAACTTTAATGATGGCAGTCTTGGCACTTGTTCAAACAAGCAGCCTGTAATGCGATACGTTGTGAAATTAGTTTGCTGTGATAAAATATTTTCCAAACCAATTTGAGTGAAAGAGAAGGAAGCTTTGAGTGTTGAGTGAGAAGCTGCTTAAGTTAATGCAATGGTAAAAGTTGCCATTGTAGTAAAACTGTTAGAACTTCAAGGAGACCTTTCAGAACTTGCTAAGGATTTTAAAGAAATATAAACGATAGTTAGACTGCTGACTTTTTGGTTCCTCGTAAAGAAGTCCATTAAAGACTATGAAATACCCAGGACTTGGGTAAGTCTTAGTCCTCAGAAGCTGAAGAGTAAGAGACTGTTTGGAGGAAGGGTCTCTCTATGCTTTCAACATCCACATGCCCTTCTCTAGGCATTGCTGTCTGGCTTTGGTGTGCTCCTTTCAGGCCATTCTTACTGTATTTACAATTTCAGAGATAAAAACAATCACAAAGGTGAAAATCGGACCTGATAACCTGTCACTGGGAAAAACATTTGACTTGTGATGAAAGTTTTTTGTTGAATTGGCTTACTAGTCAAGCTAGTAATCTTGATAATATGTAATAATTTTCTCAAAACTGCATTGTTTGAAAAGAAAAGAAAAGGCTAGAACCCTGTTCTAGGTTTATGGTGCTTGTAGCTCCAAACTAGAGCTTCAAAATACAAAGCAAGCCTTGAAGCTCGTATGTATTCATGTGTGCATAATCTTGTGATACAGGGTATACTGCTCGTAGTTCTTTAGGATAGGCACTACGAATGCACACCCACCCTGTCATACCTGTGGTTCAGCAGTGCGAATATGCATTCTACTTTTTCAGCTGGATTTCCTCCATAAACTCAGAATGAGTAATATTTCTGCCAGGAATGTAGAAAATACTGAGAGAAATGGAAGGAACTGGGGAAAGCCACTGAAGTGTAGTTATTTGAATAAATCTTATGTCCTTTACAGAAGACTTTCTAAAGTAGAATCTACTGTATTGTCAATATTACCTGACATAAAAGACTAATGAAAATGTTATATACAGGTTGAATAGTTTTTAAGATTTTGCCAACTTTGAGCCTTTCATACTTTTTTTTTTTTTTAAAATGTCTTGTCTGGCTAAGGATCCTACTGTGTGAGGGACTGGTTTTTAGCAAATGCAGGAGTAATTTTGTGCTTTTGATGATTCTGAAGTTGAAAAGTGAGATTTCAGGTGAAGTGGCTGCCAAGATGGATATTCAGAGCTTGGGAGGCAGGCACAGAGTTTCAAATGTTTGGAAGATTATGTTCTGCTTTGAAACCTTTCCAGTGTGTGGATCAGTATGTGCTCAAACAGCATATATTGTGTATCTTGATTGATATTTGGACACTTACATGGAAGAAATCACAAATGCACGTGCCACAAATTCTTCAAAAAGCTACAGTAAATGAGATGGCTAATCTGAAAATAAACAGTTGAAAGGACCCTGAACAATAACATTATATTTTAATAAGGCTATTGAAGCACAACTAAATCTTCAGCGTTTTGGGGCTGTTGAATTTAGCAAAATTTTATGTCCTTGAAAGATGCCTACAGAAAACTGTAACATGGTTGTACGGTTAATAATTTTCTAAAGTGAGGAGATTGCAAAGCTGAGGTTGCATGTGTGGCATTAATTTTATGCTGTTGCTGTATGCGTTCAAATATGATCACATACATATTCTTAATGCAGGGTTTTTTCCTTAATACTTAACACGAATGTGTGATATTTTTAATTATTACATACTACTGTTTGCAAGGTACTCTGATTTGTATTAAGTGAATTACACTTGCCCAACTTAGTAAAGGTTAAACATAGCAGAGTAATTATGGAGATTTTTCTGGTAGTACATTCCACAAAATAATCTAATTTACTGTCTAATTTTATCTGTTCTACTTTACCAAGACTGCAAATAGATTATAAGATGTTTTGGGAATACTAATTTAAAAGAGGGGGGAAAAAAAAGCCAAAACCTCAGGGTATAACTGGCTGTTTGAATACAGTAAATTAATAAAGGCTTACTGTATTTTGTGATAATGAAACACAAAAAAGCGTGTGAGTTAGGTATCCAGAGTAGCTCAAGTAATTGTATATTGTGAGTGTGTAACTGAGGGCTGTATGGAATGCATATAAAAGGCTTGAATTTGATTTTCCTGTTCCCTGACATTTGAATGATCAATCTTTGTTGTTTTTAATGACACTTTAAATTATGTTATCACTTTTATATTAAGCTGATTCTTTGTCTCCAGTGTCTGAAATCTGATTGCTTCACTCTTTTGTGGAAATGCTTCATTGTTCTTACAAAATTAAGATGTTTTTACTTTATTACAAAAGCAGTTTTGCTTTAAGCCCAGAATTCTTCTACAGCCAATGCATACAGAAGGAATCACCAAGGAGTCTGACAGATTAATTGTTTTCTTCCATGTTTTTAACAGCGGTGAACTTGTATTGGATCACATATGGGTAAACTCTGGACTCAACTCTAGATTTTCTTGAGTAAAATGATCAAATAGAATAAAAGCATAGCACACAATTTAGATGGCTGAAAACTATATAACCTTGTTTCTTGATAAAAAGGACAATTCATGTAAATTCTGTCACGTTGCAAGCAGTTTGTGAGATCTTATGCAACAAATTTTTGTTGCTTAATGTGACAGCGTCTAGTAAGGTTTAATAGTTTTAGTAACATCTTAATTGCTGGTTAGTAACCATGATAGTCTACTGCCTCACAATGCACATTACTTTGCTTTTTCAGCAGCTGGTTATGGGAAAATGAACATCATAAGGGACGTGTTGCTTTTAGATGGATAACTATGGAAATTGGTAGATATCCAAAAGAAGGCACTATTTGTCATCAAAATTACACTAACAGTCTCTATAGCCTTTTATCATTCCTTTGCAATTGTTTTAGTCTCAGCTCTCACATACAGTCACTTCTTTCTCCACAGCCTTCCTTCTTGTTTTGTATGCTGTCATTGATAGATCTAGCACATTTACCAATTGGCTCCATTTATTTCTGCATTCATCTTACCCTCAGCAGATTATATGCTACTTGGATTAATTTAAGTCACCGCGAATGCTAGAACAAATAATCAAAGAAGCTATTTTACATGATAAAAGGAAATACAAAACTGTATATGTGAATGTGTCAAGGTCCAGACTTGTCTCACTCATTTATTTTTCTTTAGGCGTGGTTTTAGTGCAGACTTAACATGTCTAATGTGCCATTCTCACAAATAAGCTTCAGTGACATTGTTTCTGTTCACCTTGAGAATGTTTGAAAAGCTCTTCTGTGTTTGTGGACTGTTGCTGTCCAGATGCAGACAAAGAGTTTCAAGAATCGGGCACAGCATCGTTTTCATAGGTCTCTTTAGATGGTCGTAGAGCTTTCTTAGATGGGCTAACTTCAACAAACTTGTGTGGTTTAAATGTAATGAATTTACCCGGGTAGAATACAGGTGACTAGATGTGTTGGGTTTGTGTGGCAACGTTTTGGTAGCGGGGGCGGGGGGGTTACAGGGGTGGCTTCTGTAAGAAGCTG
>NW_010972775.1:1415155-1415618 GCF_000737465.1 Haliaeetus leucocephalus
CTTGGTAATAAATTAATTTTCCCCAAGTAAAGTCTATTTTGCCCATGACAGTAATTGGTGAGTGATCTCTCCCCTGTTCTTATCTTGACCGATGAGCCTTTCATTATATTTTCTCTCCCCTGTCCAGCTGAGGAGGGAAGTGATGGAGCAGCTTTGGTGGGCACCTGGCATCCAGCCAGGGTCAACCCAGCACACCTTTTTACCTACCCTGTATCAGTTGCTTCAGTAAAATGATTGTATTTTAACAACTTAAGCTGTGTTGCACCACGCTTTAAGCTCTGGTCAGTAAGAGCCATCAGCCTTTCAGCACCCTGGGCCCAATACACATGCTCTCCTAGCAGACCTTTATTTCACTTGGAGAATTGCCTTTGAGATTATGAGGGGTTTCGCTACTTACTAAGTCCCCACAAGGTGAGCTTGTCCATATTGCTCTACAGCAAGAGGCAAGTACACTTTTTAAACT
>NW_010972775.1:1417690-1584018 GCF_000737465.1 Haliaeetus leucocephalus
CCTGGCATTCAGCCAGGGTCAACCCACCACAATAGAATAGGAGTAAGTGGGAGAAGCGGAGGGGGGGGAAGGCAATACAGTTTTGGCAGCTCCTGTTCACATCTCCTTTGTACAGATTTTTCTTGCTTGGGATAGGAGACGGATCATCCTTCACTATCTTTGATTACCACTAAAGCTCCTATTTTTTTCTATGTATTAATTTTTCATCTGATCCATGATAGGAGGCTTCTGTCTTTTTTTGGCTGCTATGACAATAAAATACATATCAAAATACTCCAAGATATATCTTATCTTCTTACTTTCTGTCCTCAAACCACTGTCAAGCAGTTCCAAAACAGAGTTTAATGACCAACTTCTCACTGTTTTCCTCTTAGCTAGAACCTGTTTGCAGTGGTGTCCATGTAATCCTCTACTATTTCTTCAGGCATTCCTCTTTCTAAAGCTCCTGATACATTTTTTTCAAACTTAGTTATATCTTCACTCAAATTCTCTACACTTCTTACAAAACAAACTTTTTGTAGTTGTGTTGTTACTAGATCATGGAAATAGGATGCCTTTCCTCATGGTATAGCTGGATAGGACATCTCCCTGGATGCGTTTAAGACTGCTTGCTTTCACTTAATTCCAATAATGACTTTGTTTGCTCTGCTTTTTAATGTACTGAATCAGAAATTTGATCAACAATTACAGTAGCATCATAAATCAATATTAATGTGGCAGCTAGGTGAGTCAAAAGTCTTTGTGTCCTAACAATTTACCTTTCGAAGCAGGTAGGAGCATTGGTTTTACTAACATAATTCTAGTAAAATTTCAAATGGAGAAAGCAATTAAGTTGATTTTGGTACATTGGCCACTCCACAGAGACCAAAAAAGTTTATTGTTCTAACGTGCTATTCAGTTAATATTTTGAAAGAATTCAATCTATTCCTGTCCACTAGGGCATTGCTTGATAATGCCAGAGAGGAAGCCATCTGGTAGACTCTTTCGTTTTTCTCAGCTGCAAATAAGAATGGTTCTGGATTGGCATCCAGTCATGATTTGTTGTCTCGGCTTGGGGTTTTTGGTAACGTTGCTGGCATTTTATTGTGGATGCTTGGAGCGATGAAGAATCTTGGAAAACTCTTGTATGAGTTTGTATCATAGGAAGGGGAATGATGGTTGCAATGGGAGAAGGGTGTTGAGGGTACTACTTGTAGCATAAAATGCTACATTTAGCTGCTACATTTAGCATAAAAAGCAGATAGTTTATAAAGGCTGAATTATGAACCCTCCCCCCACCCTTTACAAGTCAGAGGGAGAAAATTCTATAGAGAAACTTAGCCAAATTATTGAATTTGTCTTTTGAAAAATTTTTTAAGCTCTATCTTATTCTGAAATCTCGCATCTTATTGAAATGGCTATCTTTCTACAAAAAAATCAATTACTATGCACTATACAATATACATTAATGTTACTTATGTTGTACAGGCGTAAGTCTGGCATGTTATAGTTCACTTAACTTTTCAAGCAATAAGTCATTCCAGCTGTATCTGCAAAATGGTGTTGGTTTTTTTTTTTTATGATGTGGTGGTGTTATTTTATTTTTCTTAAGTTTTAGTTCCTGTTGTCTAAATACCTTGAATCACATTTAATTAAGAAGAACTGAAGCTTAAAGTGCAAAAAGATGAGCTACTCTTGTGGAATTGATGTAGTTGAACTTAATTTTAAATGTGAAGCCAAAGTATGGGATTTGACCATCTAGTTAAAAATTCCTCTCTAATGTGGCTCCTTGTAAATGGCACCCAGGAATATTATATATAAACACTTCTTCAGTTTATGCAGACATTTCAGGCAGAGGAATTGTGTGTGCTTCTCTGGTAACACTTTAAGTCAATTTGTCCATCAAATCACCCGTATGTCTTGTTTTGCACAGCTACGAAAGATTTCTTCTGCTTGCGGGAGGCAGTCTGGAGATCAGTGATGTTACGGAAGAGGATGTTGGGACATATACCTGCACAGCAGATAATGGAAATGAGACTATTGAAGCTCAAGCAGAACTTACAGTTCAAGGTAGGCCGAATATTTAATTTTCAGAGAGAACAGATCTCCAGATGACTTTTCACAAGAGTTTTATTGTCTGATCAGTTAAGACACTGTTGGTTTTTTTGTGCCCTGTTTAAAAAAAAAAAACCACAAAAAACCCCACACAAAACACCCACCCACCCACCCCAATTATGTTATATTGTGTCCTATGTTACTCTGACTTATTATTCAAACTGCTTATAATTTCATAAATATTCAAATGAGGAATTTGCTTATATAATACATCTTGAGCCTGGTTAAAAGCTGCTGTATATGCTCATGTAATATTAAATGTGATCAATGCCATATACTTTTCTAAAGGAGGACAAAGGTCACAGTGTAGCTAATCACATCTGAAAATTGACCTATAATACTACTACTTAGGTCTTCCTTGTAAAAGGCATATATAAAGTATTTTTCATAATCCTCAAACATACTGTTGTTTTCAAGGAGCTTGACAGAAGATAAAAGCTGAGATACTTATTTAGTAATACATGATTTATTGTGTGTATAACTGTCTTGCTTACTCTCAAAAGCTATTTTTACTAGAAACAGCACTGAAATGTTGATAACACTGTTTTAAAAACATCTTATGGAACCTGTGCAAATAAGGTAGACTTGTTAAGGAGCAGGAAAAAAAGTGTAAGTTTGGCTTCTTTACCTTTCTTACATTTCATGAGGAAATCTGTCACTTTTTTTTTATTAATTGGATCTTAATATTGGTTTAAAACTCTTCAGCTAGAATTTGCTGGCATGTTAAGAGTGGTTCATATATACAGTATCCTTGTAAGAGCTTAACTGACGTGTTTTACAATGGATTGTGGTACCAGAAAGTTTGTCTTAAAAGTATGTCTGAAGGGATAAATTTAATCACTGAACAACCATAAAGGAAGGCTTATCTATAGATGAAACCTTTATGACAAAAAAGGTATTGTTTTATGCTGTGGGTTAACTATTCTTATACCATGTACTGTTAATGTAAAGGCATGTTAGCAGAGTTCTTGCTTCTCTATCAAAACAGTGTATGAATGTTTTGACAAATTTTAGTACTCAAGGCATATATACTTAAGGTAATACATTTTCCATGTCTTACTTGGAACTTCTGAAAAACTTCTGTGTTTCTGGTACAGAAGAGTTGGAGAAGGTCAGTTGGGTTTAAAAGAAAAATATTGAGGGAGAACAAGTTTTCAAAGAAAGTTGATCATTGAGCTGCTCAGTATTGAACAGCTAATGTATTCCTCTTTAGGAAGGTGGAGTATGAAGGAAGGTTTATATTAGCATCCACAGCATTTCTGCATTTTGTCACAGCTATATTTAACCATGTCTATGTAAAACTGAACATTAATAAGGTGCAGAATTTGTTTATGAACATATTGGGGGACTATTCTCCTGAAAGTACACTGTCAGTGCTTGCTTAGCACTGTTATCTGCTACCTGTAACTTAAGCTTCATCTTGCTTTTTATTCCCCACTGGTCTTGGGACTAGCTTTCCAAGCAAGTCTTCTGCTTTCTGTAGGTTACTGGTACAGCAGCATTTTAGCTAACTCTGCCCTTCTTTAAAAGTTGGGGAAGAATATCTGAAAAATGCATTTTCTGTGAGGCCTGTTCAAATGCAATATAGCTTTACTTTGACTCAAAGCATTTTGAAAGCCAACAAATTCTGGTCATGCAGAAGAAAACCCATGTTTTTCTTACCTTGTCTCTTGGGCCAAAAGAATAAAGATAGGTGCTCTGTGTTTTTAAATACTTCCATGCTTGATGCTTCATAGCACTTTATGACAGTTTTACACAACTCACTGTGTACTGTGTTTAATTCAGTTCCAACCTATATATTTTGCAGAATTAGTATGAGGCTTTGAGTTTTATGGGCAATGGCAGAAATTAGTAATGTGAATTGATATGATACACTTAAGCCAAGCAAGTCATAGGTAAGACTAAGATTATAGCCTTAATGGGTATATAGCCAGGTCACTTGGGGAATGAAAGTGATCTTGAGATCACTCTTTGCTCCTTATCTAAACTAATGTAAGTGATTTCTTTATTTGGTTGGAAAGATTTAGAATATGTTCTGCTGGTTCTTTTATGCTGATTTTTTCTTATATACCTGGCACAAAAAAAGAATTATTTCTTTTAATGCTTGAGTATTAAAATATATTACAGATTATACAGAATGCGTTTTGGAAAGTTGCATTTCTAACTTCTTAGTTCTAATCTTAATTCTACTTTTCTTTGAGAGGTCACTATAGAGAGTAATTGTATTTCTGCATTACTGTAATTTGGTGAAGGGTTGAATAGTTTGAGTAACTGTTATCGGATCACTGTATCATTTTCTTCTAGACTAGAAAAATTGTCATCTCTTCACACCCAATAACTGCATGATTTTGCTTTAATTTAAGCTGCTTCTGTCATTCTTAGAAATTAGTCTAGCAGAAGTTCACACAAGAAATCCATTTTTTGGGGTATTGAATTCCTTTGTCTCATCTATTTTTCCGCATCCCTTTCTTGAAGCACCTGGGGTTTTTTTGTTTGGAGATTTCAGTAGCATACCAGAGGTTGTACTAAGGCAGTCAGTCTTTGTTTCCTTCTATTAACATTTCACGATGGCAATTCAGTGAGACATTTGTAAATCTCTGCTTAAGTGTGGGTAAGATGGCATTGTTTGACAGTGTTAGGGCAGTTATAGTGAAATGGCGTTCTTGTTGATGCCTCTTAACTGGGATTTCCCTGCAGTGCCAGAATCGGGTTGACTGAAACTTGCAGGTAGTTAGAAACAACGTGCTTTATCCAGTTGCAAGCTTAAATTGTGCACAGAATAAAAAGAATGCTTGTTAAATGTTACTTCGTTCCAAGACCAGCTTTTCTATATCCTTTAACAAGGGTATAAAAACCTGGAAGCTAACATGCTTTCTCTTTGATGCGGTACCAGTGGCAGCAAGCTACCATGCATCCGCTGCATTGGACTGATTACCTGTATACCTGTTCTTCTGTGGTGGTAAGGACAAAATTGGTGACCTTCATCATTAAAGGGTAGGGTACTGTGAAGTGTCTCACTGTCACGTGTGCTGTGCTCAGCTAGCAAGGAGGAGGTACATTTTGCTGTGCTGCTTGTGTGTTTGCATAAGGTAAATGGGAGATAGCTTATTTCCAAGGGCATACAAGTATATGAAGTGGTCAGCCCTGGGGGTTCATGTTTTTTTCTGTTAAATTTGGCACCATTTTGAATTCAGATAAATGTTACCTTAAACTAATGCAGTTTACTCAGATCCCCTTGTTGGTGATACCTGAAGATATCATCTGTTTCACATACCTAGAGACAGTCTGTCGAATAAGCTACCCTGTGTAATTTAAAAAAAAAAAGTGTTAGAGGAACCTTCTATTGCCCTAAAGTTTGCTGAAAAAAAAAATTTAATTTCCCTACATACATCACAGAAGGGCTAAATCTGGAAAAATGACTTTAGAAAGGAATACTTGACTAGAAAGGTACTTACGTGTCCAGAAGAACATTACACAAATTTGTTTCCTCACTCTATCTACAATGTGTGTCTGGGAGCTAGAGTTATGAGAATTTCATTTTATTCAGAGGATGATGGAAAATTAATGGGATATTTTGGTGAAGACTGTTCTAAGAATATGCAAAAGGTATGCAGTACAGGTCCTGAGAATACAGGAAAAAATAGCATTTCATTATTGGTGAAAGTAAATAGTGGTATTGAAAGTATGTTTAGTTGAGAAATCATTTACATTTTAGATGGGTTTGGAGAGAAGAATGTGTTTTTTAAGTAGCCTACATTTTTGAGGAGGGCAAAAGAAAGAATCATAAATGAATACCTATTTTTGTCATTAGTAACATTCTTTTTACCTTTACCGGTAAAATATCTTTTGAATTTCAACCCTTTGTTAAACCTGGTTATTCTTTGATATGGTATGAAGGGATTTTTTTTTTTTCTGAAATGCTCAGGGAATTCAAAATACTAAAAAATCTAAAGTACGTCTGTGAAGATGACAGTTTTTGGTGTAGCTTCTATCAGCTGCCTGGAATTAATTCTGTATATACTGCTGAGTGACACCAGCTGTTGCTGCCCTCCTCTTAGTGTGGCTGTGCCCACTGCAAAGGCGGGCACCGTCTCCACATCTCCTCCCACAGTCCCCCTGTCATCTCTTGGCTCAGCTGCTTTTTGTGAGCTCTAAGGCACTTCAGTTAACTTAAAACAGACTTTTTCAGGCTGGTTTGAGCTGTCTTAGATCACTGTGATGACAATGGGTGAGGGAGCAACTGACTGAACAGCTCAGCGATGGATCTGTTGGAAGTGCAATTTTCAGGCCTTTTCCTTGAAAAGGGGGAGATGCGTGTTGCCACAAAGTGAGGAGACACCTTGAAGCAAACTCAGAAGACTGCTCTGCATCAAACAGTTACAGAAAATAAAAGTTTCTAGTTATGTGTGTGCAAATTAGAGATTTCATGTACCCGTATCTCACGCACCAAATTTTTTACTACCACATTTGAGAAGTGGTTTGAATATGGAAGAGAACATGAAATGTCCCCGGAGAAGATCTGTGGCTGAGAGAGTCTCAGCCCCTAAAGTTTAACATCTCTGAATCGCATCCACATTTGAGATAAATGTGGATATCCTAACTTTAGGGATAAATATCAAATGGATGAAATGTGTGTACAGCTTTGTACCGACACACTTTTCCTTGAGTTAATCTTGGACACAAAAAGCGTATATCATCACAGTCTTGGGCCAAGCACCTTGAAGGTACCTTTGCCAGGGTAGGTTACTTCCCATGAAGGGAGGCAATAATTTGGTGTTTGAAAATCTTTGGTAGAAAGTCAAATTTCTATGAGCTGTGTTGACAGTGTTCCTCCCCCTTGCTGTCAGCAGGAGGAATGGTGCTGGGTACCAGATTTATTTACAACACATGTAATGAATTTAGAGCACTGGAAAAATTTGTTTTGCTCTCACCAGCAATGAAAGAATCTGTAGTATTTCCGTTAGATAAGAGTGGGAAGTGATGAAAGAAAAGCTGGGGAAACAAGCAGTAAATGTATTTAAAATGTAGCTGGCTGGCTTCTGTTCAGTCTAAAACCTGTGGCCTGGAAGAGCCATAGTGGCAGTTAAATACCAAGAGGGTTATAAGTTCATTCTTCATCTGGGAAATATTTCAAATTTATTGCTGTGCCAAGCACCCCTGGGATTTCTGCAAATACTGTGACGTGGGTTAGATCACTGTGTGAGCTTCCCGTCGCCTGTCTTGGTACTTATGTTGTAGATAATGAGTTTAGAGGGACTTACTTTCTGTTGAAATATTTACTGCAGTTAATACTGAACCACAAAATAATAAACCAAAAAAAATTCCATTTTCATTTTCCTTATAAACTGATATGGCAGGTCTGAAGTCTTTAAAATAAATGAATCGTTGCATTTGTGTGAGAAGAGTCAGAATTGCTCTTTTTTGTTGTCTGTGTTATTACCTTTCAATGTTTTTTGGAATTGCAGGACGTTGGCTCTTGAGTCATGTAGGACAGCATTCAGTGCCTGATAGCATATCTTAAATACTATACATTAAATGCCTTGCTGTGTTAATGTACTAAAATTAAAAATAAAAAAGGAAAGCTTTGGTTTTGGGTATCTGTGGTGATAAATTAGAGGTTGCACATGGCAATAGGCTGATCACTACCTCATTTGTGCTGCCAGAGGAAATTGCATGGGAAAAATACAGATGCAGAAGTAGTGTTTTGATAGAATTATCGATTTTGTGCTTTGAAAGGAAATGCTGGAAATATTTTCAGTATAGCTGAAAACCCTTCTGCTAATGGCAAATCCTTATTCTGCAAAAAATACGTATAGCAATGCTGGTCTTGCAGCGTAAAAAACATTTTTTTGTGCTTTCTATGCAAGGGCTGCATAGTAATTTAGATAATAAAAGAAAGTGAGATAAAGTCTATATTTTGTCTAGCCAATATGCTTTAAATTAATAGTCAGTAACAGAAATTAGATTTGAAAAGATGATGTTATTACAATGCAGCAGAACCGTAGTTGGTTGGTGGTCTAGACTATACCAGCTGAAACATTCCTCTTGCCGGTGTAGCATACCTAATGCATTGTCATGCACAAAACCATCTGAGATGGTGAAATTTACGGTCTCTAACACTTGGAGCAAGCTTTGGCACACCCAAAAGAGGAAAGAAACTTAGTTTTCACAGATCTATGAAAGGTGTCTGTAGGTCTGACTTTCTGGGAAGTGATCTGTAACCTTTGTAGTCATTCCACTGTACTTTTCATTTAGCCGTTCTGTTTGCTTTTGGAGTAATGGGTGCTTCTAGTACAGAAGACACTGGTTATTGATGGCAGGTAATTATTTTAAGTTTTTGTATTTGAAGATCTTGGCTTAAAAACTAATTGTGATTATGCTCCTACTAATATATGAATACTTTTTGATTTTTATTTATGGGTTTAATTACTGTCGTTTATACTTAGTCTGTAGTCTGAAGCTGTTGATGAGGCTTTAAAACAGTTTGAAAAATGGCTCCCCTTTACACTATTATTGAGAAACAGGACTTCAGTCAAATAGCTCCCCTCCTATCATTAAAATAAGGTGAATATGTACCAGGAAGTGTGAGGTGAGTCAAAATGTGTGGCCCTTTACCCATAGCTTTATTTTAAACATCTCATTTTAAACATTTTTTTAAACATCTCAAAAAATATTGAAAAAGAACTATTTCTAAACTTCCTGCATGGGAAACAGGCAGACTCCTTTGTTGCATCATTACAATCTGTATCAGTCACAGTTGCCTTATTTCCTAATGAGGTTGGAAAGAGCGACCATGCAATCCTATCTGTTTAGTTTCCTTGTGTGGCACAAAGAGCAGTTTTATTCAGTTTTATTTACTAACTAGCCTAAGTTAAACTTGTGAAGACTTTAAAATCAAAACAGAACAGTCGTAGAAGGAAGAGTCTTAATATAAAGAATCTTAAAACTTGTCTTCAAAAGTACATCTGACCAGATCTTTGTATCTGTGGCAGATGCTTTGATAAAAGATAATGCCATCCTTCTCAAGAAATTGTAGATGTTTGGAAAGCGCATTAAATCCTATAGCAATAGAATAATATGTCTGGCTAACTGATTTTTGCATTAAGCTTTCATTGTTATTGGAAACAGTTCTAGGGAAGAAATTTAAACCAGCACTGAAAATTGCTAAAACCTTTCTTGTACCTTCTAGATTATCTCTATCGATTTCTGTTTCTAATTAAGCTCAGTGCTGTATCTTGATAATAGGCTTGCACTTCAATTATAGATACAGAAGATACTGCACTAAACCTGATGCGGTCAAAGGCTTGTACTTGGGACCAAGTATTGTTTTTTCTGGTTATCTCAGAACTACTCTGGCTGGGGGAAGCTCTTAATAGTAAAAAGAGTGCCTCAGCTTTGTACACGTTCTTTCTTTCCCTAGAAACTGTAGTGTGACTTCATTAATGATCTTTGTTCCCTAGTGGTAAAAAAGAAATGCAGTAAGTCAGAGGAGTCTGATGTGGGGAAGGTGTATAAGCTGAACTCAGTGTAATTTTTGTCAGTACCATTGTGCTTCACTGTATTATCTGAAAAGACTTCCTAATAGTCCTTGCTGCTCTTCCTAAGTATAGTTTAATGTTTATGGAGTTTTATAGTTTACTTGTGAGTTCAATTAGATATGCATGTAGATACTTTCTGAGTAATTTTTGCCTCTGTCACATTTGTGTTCAAGGATAATGTTACTAGTGAAAAAGTTCTAAAAAAATATTCAGAAACATACATGGAATTGGGGAGGAAGGAGATGGTAGCATTATTTTAAGACTACATCACTTGCTCAGGCTTTACCTGGAGACCAAAAATGCCCATCTACATGAGATGCATAGTTTTTAATACTAAATGTAAACTTCCACAAAAATAAATTGTTCTTTGCACCATGGAAAACATCACACTTTTGCTCTGTTTAAAGATACTATGATCTGATTTCCGTTGCTCGTTACTGTTATGCAGGACTTGGGCTCAGCAGAACCTCTGCCTCTGCTTGTAGCTGCTCAGTTAGTAAAACTTGCTCTGTAGTTGGTGAACTGGTGTAATTTTTTTTGGTGTGTCTTGATGTTTTTGTAAGGCCTGGAGGAACATTTGTTCAGTTCTTGCCATATTTCAGAAGCATAGGGCAATAAAGCTTGTTGAAGAGAGATTGCCACAGTTCTTGATAGGGGCACAAAAATTTGTTTTCTTTAATCATATTTCCAAAAATTATGAATGACCTTTGCTAAAATTTTGAAGGCGAATTCCCTTGCAGCAGTGCGAAAGTTTAAAATTCGGTGGTGGTGTTACAGGACAATGAAAACAATGTTGTAACGAGAAGCACTGGGGACCCTTCACAAGCAGTGATCTCTGCCTTGCTGCTTACTCCTGTATTTCAGTGTTCAAAGGGGGCAAACACTCCATGAAGCTTAGGGCTGGGGTGGTTTTCTGACCTTACCTGAGGTCAGGGTTGAGCAGAGACAGCTGCCATCGGTGCCTCGTGCTGTGCACATGAGCAGAGCCTAGCTCCTGTGGTCAGGGCAAGTACAGGGTGATGACTGAAACCTGACAATGAAGACAAGGATTATGTGTGTGCCTTGTGGAGATGCATCCCCTCTGTGGTATGAACCATCCCCAGGTCAATGAGGTGGTGTGGAGGCTTCACAGAGTAGGCACTCATTACAATAACAGATGTTTTTTGGTTTAAACTGTTGTGCTGCAGAGGTATGAGTGTGATGTGTTCAACTATCAGAGCATGATATCCACCGGCAGACCAGGATGAGGAACTGGAAATGGGCGTACCGTCTCTCTGAAGCTTCTGGCACAGGATGTGAAAGGCTACGTTTGTCAACCTGAAATCAATCCCATTCTTTGATCATGCTGTGACTGGGAACGTCATGCCCCTGCTGCATCCAGAAACATCAGCTCACAGCACGTGCTCTTCCCAGCAGTGGTGACTTCCCGCTAACCGGCAGGAAGGACCATGGATGTGGCCGTTTTCAGGGTTTGGACACCGTCCTGGGGACAAGCTGTCTGTGGTAACAGTGCAGTGCAGGTGGAGCCCCAGTGGTCTGTAGATAATAGTATTGCAAGGTAGGCTTTTTCGCTTAAAAGAATATCTTTTCTGAGTACCTGGCAACCATTAATCGTGAGGTTCTTTTACATGAAACATCTATAATTTACTAGACAATTTGATTATATTTGGGAAAATTTTCTTTGTGTTACATAGGTGCTACAGAGTTTTCAAACAGGTCTTTGTGGTGCTGGAAAAACAATTGCAAACCAGCCCCAAATGGTGAGGTGTTAATGAAGACAAAGATTAGATCCTTTTGGCGAAGTGCCCATAACTGAATTGCTGCATGAAGGGTGGGAGGTAATGTCTCCAGAACTGCACATGCAAGGAAGATGAGGTACACTTTGAATTTAAAAAAAACTTTGTGATTTATTTATATAGATATAAAATACCATTAAGAAAGACAAAACTAAATTATTGGTAACCCATGCAATTCGCACAAATGGTTTTCCTTGTAAATGTTCTTGAGTAATCCTTGGGGATAATGAAAATGTTACTAAATTAAGCAGCAGTGTCTTAAATATCTACAACGTAGAAACTGATATTGAACTAAGGGAATTGTAAAAGCTGGTTTCTCTTTCGGCTAGGATTTCTAATAAATTAAGATCATATTAATGGGGCTTTGAACCAGCTGCTGCTTTATGGAAAGAAATACTTTTTCCCACAGAATGGCTTTTAAAAAAATAAGCTAAGGTTGCTATCAAAGCCTTTGGCCTAGCCAGTCAGTTACAGAAAATGCACATTTTTGCCTAAATTTCATATTTAGATGTATTTGTCTAGTCTCCAAACTAAAAATGTGCTTTTTTAGTTTGGAGCGGGATTTACCTGACACAGGATTTACTGCCTTGATTCTGAAGTTGGTTACACGATGAGGAAGTATGTAACACGGCAAATTAGAAAAGAGACGCATGCTGCAGTACAGGGCAATCAGTCCTGTGTTAGTAATCCACTCCTTTTCCTAGGTTTAATTCATCGTGCTGCTTCCTTGTACTAAAATGTCCATTTGAAATAATACTGTTGAGATGACTTTTTAATTTTGGGAAGACATGCAGTGAAGCCTGCCATCTTATTTTCTATACCTAGTTTCAGCTTGTTTCTGGATGATGTGTTTTCCTTTAGATTGTTTGGAACAAAAACCTCTTAATTCCATGAATTTTGTGATATCATGTATGTCATGCATGAATATACATGGTATGCTATATGAAGCATGCCATTAGGTTTTTTTGAGTTAGGCAGGAGGAATAATTAATACTAAGTGGAAAGTTCCTCCTCTACACAACTGACCTGATATTATAAATGACTCATGTTTTTCATACAGTGATGTAGGAAAGGTAAGCCAGTTGGGTAGCCTAACTGGTTCATTGTTCCGAGTGCTCTTGAATACTTGTTAAGGATTGAAGGATATATTAGATCTAATTATAAACTAGAGATAGACTATAGGTTTTTTATTACTGGTTTTATTCCCTATCAAAAAGAGATGACAGTTACAATTTCAATTAAAAAATAAAAGCTGAAAGATTCAGTAGTAACTTTTTAGGTTGCATATGCCAAAGACTTCCAGGAAATTTGAATGTGTGAACTAAGAAGCTCATTAAAATGCCTTCTTCCTCTAAGTGAGAGCTCTTTTTATAGAAATTGTGCCCTAAATGGCAAGTATTTTTCTCTGTATATCAGGGTCACCCTTCCGTGTTTAATTGGCTGAATCAAGCTTTGGATTCTTGGATTTATGGGTTTTAAGGTTTTCTTCCATTTCGACAGAGACCTTTGCATTGTTTTTGCACCACCAAATTTCGTGAGGAAATCTGAGGGTGATGTGAAAATGGAAATACTGAAGAACACCATGCATTACTTAAGTAGACCATACTCTAAAGTATACATATACTTTCTACCAAGTTAAATTTTTATGATAGTTAAGCTGACTCTCATACCACCAGATAATTTATTTCTCTAATGGGAACTAGATTATTGCAGTTACTAGATGTCTCATTATAAAAGCTGTAGTCCTTGGCAGGGAAGTTTATTCCAAAGTTACAAAGATGAAACAATTCAGTAATTTGTTGTAAGGAGGTGGGCTGTTATCTGTGGTGACTTATTCCCTATGCAGTCTTGCAGTTAATTAGTTTGTCTTCATGCTGAGAATAATTTAAAAGAAAAACACCACGGAGTTTTGTTTCCTTGAGTAAACACTGTTTCTTTAGTTACAGTGTCAATTTAAGTTAAATATACTGTTTTGTAGTAGATGTGAAGATCTTTGAGGCAGGTGTGATCTGCGTAATAAAGTTGTTATATGCTCTTCAGTGATACTTCTGAGGCATTCTCCTCAAAACTGTGCTTGAAGGAGGCCTATAGGAAAATGTGAACAGGATAAAAGATACTAGGTGGAAGGAAGGTAGGCTCACAGCAGGGTAGTTAATGGTTAGTAAATGGCACAAGGATATTTTTATATTGACTGTTTTGCTAGACAGTCCTGATTTCTGCCTGCTCTGCTAGTCTTGTTTGTTTTCAAGTGCTGACTCAAAGATTTCTTCAATGGTATTTCTTTTTTGCATTCTTAGGAGGTTAGGAATAGCATCACAAAGCATTTTACAAGTGAGGACATAAATTGCTATACTGTATGGTAATTCAAAGCACCCTTGTGCTCTAGAAGTAGCATTCCACGTTACGTGCCTCTGACTCGCATCAAATGATTTTAGTTTAAGTGAAATATTTTGTTCTGTAAATACAACTTAAGTACAAGGGGTTTGGGTTTTTTTGTGTTCATCATAAGTTATAATACTTGAAAGGCCCAGGTTAGGGGCCTTGAAAGGCCTACTGTAACCTTACTGTCACTGGCAAGTTAATACACAGAATGTAGGCTTACTAAAGATTCTCTTTGTAAAAGAATAAATGTACTGCCTGCAATGGTGGTAGGCATGCAGTTTACAAAATCTTCCCCAAAAGTACTTTTTGACAGTACAGACCTGGATCTGTAAACACAAGGAGCAGTTCACTTAAGTAGGACAATGTATTTTTTGCGTAGGTATGTTGCAGAGTAGAATTGTACTTGAAGGAGACACAAAAGTTTTAGCAGCCTTCAAAAATAATTGTGCTTCATGCTCTATAACTCAGCAAGCTCAATAGTATTTTGGAGCTCCAACTTCAAATTAATATTCTTTGTTTATTCTAATGGAATATCTTTTATTAAATGGATGATGCACTTCATGTTTGCAAGTCTGCATACTGTCTTTTAAGAAGCTGAAGGCAGGCTTTATGCGTAGCGATGAAGCTAAGAGGCTAGAAGTGCAATTTAAAACTTGTCAGTCTTCTGTAATGAAAATCTCTTAAGATGAGTTTAGCAGTTCATAGCTTCTGAGAGTTGAGTCAATGCTGCTAAGCATACATTTTAGTAAATTCAAGTGTTTTACTATAAGCTATGCATGAAGCTCTGGGGAGAATTTTTAAAATGTAATTCTGCCATTCTTATCCCCTTTGGGCAAATAATTTTTCTTCAGCTTTTCCAGCACATGTATAATTAATAACTTTGTTTACTGACAGTGTCAACAATAACATAGCTCTGATTTATAGCATTTATCTTTTGTCTATTTGCTTCCTCTCTAGCATGTTATGAAATGCCACATAGACAGAATAAACCGTATCTTAGGAAGGTGGTTCTAGTGAGAAGATAATAGAAAAATAGAGTGCATGAGCACTATCCTGTTGCATTCTCTTTGATGCAGAAAAAACATAAGGCCCAAATCGTTGTGCTTTAAATAATTAGTTGAAACTTTGTTTTGGACAGCTATCCAAGAATTTGCATGGAGTGGGAAGGGAAAATAACCACTGGAGGCTTTGTGGAGATGAAAAAGGAGGTTTTGTTATGTAAGATCAGGCTTCCAAGGTTTCGTGAACTGTAGTGTATCTATCCTTGGCACTGACTGTAGATTTCCTTCCAGTCATATACTTAATCTGAATGTTGCATGGTTGTTGCTCTACTAATTTGCTTAAATTATCATTAGTGTGATTATCCATTATAGGAGTGATTTTCAGAGTTGCTAATCTCCCTGCTACTTCTTTTGATTAAACTGGAATAGTATGGGCATCAACTCAGAGGATTACAAGCAAGAAAGCTGAGGATTTAAACAATTAACCTATTAACTTATGTAAAATTTAGCTGGATTGTAAGCAAGTGCAGTAGAATACAAGGAATAAAGCTTTTGTGAAGCCTCTTAAGTGGTTTCCAGTGACTGTTTTCTCGGTGTTATTGTTAGTAAAGCTCTGCATCATCATATTAATTATACAGTAACATTAAATCAGTAGTTTGGGTACTTGGGAAAAATATTGTGACTTCAAATCTTAAGCTGGGTCTCCGGCAAAACTTAAACTTGGTTTCTTTAGTTTCACATTGAATTATAATTGTTGATCATTGTTTTCTAAGTAAAAGAGAAATTTCTTTAAAGTGTAGAAAAAGTTACATATGAAGGGGAATAGTTTTAATTTTTTGTTTGCCTAGAATAGCTCAGATATGTAAAACTTTATTTGAAAGAGCACTCTTCCCTCTTTATTAAAATAATGATCCTTTATTGCACTACCTTACAAAAAATACTAAATATTATAGGATATGCTTCAGAATTGTATTCCAGCTTTTTTCTAGGGAGGTTATAGTGCTTTATGTTAAAGCGGTCACTATGTAATTTATTAAGTTGAAATATGAGTAGTTGAGACTCTTACATCACCTCTTCCTAATCTATAAACAGTCACTAGTTTGTACCAGTACTCTGTGAATGCTCCACAGTCTACTATTTCTGTTTGCTAGGAAGAATTATCTACTTTAAGGAATTCAAAACTTTTACTGGGTTTTTGTTGGTTGGGTGGGTGGGTTTGGTGGGTTTTTTGTTTTGATTTTTTTTTTTTTTTAATGTAAGAGAAAACAACTTGACTGAGGTTTGTGCTTTCCTGGATTGTAGCTGCTTCCTGTGAGCTACTATAACTAAAAAGCAATGATTTCTTGTACTGGGTAGTGTTTCAAGATAAGCAAACTGTAAAGGCAAAAGAGTCTGGCAAATTTATAACTGTGCTTTGGAATCATGCTGGTTTTCTGCTTTACTTCTGTGTTTTATTTTTTTTCCTTGGACTGCAGAAATAGAGCCAGGGACTTAGTTATTTTGGTTTAATTTTAAACCTAACAGACTGCAGGCTCAGTAGAGGACTTCATGCAAGTCGTGGGCATCTCTCAGCTAGCCCCCTGCCAGAGGGGGGAAGCACTGTAACACACAGCAAGACTTTTCTATATTCACCCTAGCTGCCAGTTTGAAGCTGGTTCTTGCAGTGTGATGAGAAACACATCCCCAAATTCCAACTTTAGTAGTTCTAGAAGGCTGAAAGATTAAAGACGTGCTTTTGTGCAACTAATCATACAGTTTACAAAGATTGCCTTAAGTTTATTTTGTATCTTTACATATTCAAGTTGTTAGGATCCTTTTTTTTTTTTAATTTTTTTTTAAATGGAAATCAGAACATAATATTTTGGTGCAGCACAATGTTGTAGTGGTCTGATGTTTCTGTTCAGTCATAGTTGAAAGATACTCCAAATCCATCCTGCCTTTAACTCAATTCATATTTAAATTTCTAAGACTTGTGATCTTTCAGCACAGTGAAGTGTTTTTTAAGGTTTGCCATACTGGCTCAAATATAATGCAGAGTGTCCAAGGTGCGAAAGGGTCTATTCTCTTTAGTCACAGGCTGTGCTTTTAGGAGGGTGTTAATTGTAATACCACTTGAAGAGCTCTCCTAGTGTGCTCTCTTGGTAAAAACTGTGCTGGTCAAGGCACCGTAGTCTTCACCTTACCCAGCTGCCACTTTCATCAGTATCGTATCTAGGTGTTAAACCACCTATTGCAAGACGTGGCCCCTACCAGTTCTGATACCTGAGGTGTCCTCCTGTTTGCTTTGATGAAAAGGAGCGTGGCTGAGATGGGACCAGGAGAGGGGAAAGGACGTGGTGGGGCAACCCATGGGATGGGCAGGAGTGTGGGCTTTTTGTCACGGGGCGCTGGAGACTGAACAAGTGTCTGCTGTCAGGGCCAGAGGATGGCCGTGCGTTTGAAGTCCTCTTATTTTAACGATAACACTGTGCAAACAAAGGTGTGTGACGGTTTAGTTTTATTGTGCGCATATTTCTGTGACCGAAGTGAACAGAGCAATATAACAGTAGCTGTGCTAGACCAAGCGAAAGGCTCATGTAGTCACTATCTTGTTCCAAAAGCAGATGGCTGAGAGAATTTAAGTAAAGGGCAAGAATATTTGTTGCTTCCCTTGAGTAATGTCTTGTTCTCCAGCCATTTGCAGATTGGGGATTTTCTGAGCTACATGTAGTTTTACATTATTTAGCAATCCTCGATAGATTTCTTTTCTATTAATCTGTCTCCTGCTCCTGTCCCCCCTCCTCCCCATGTAAACATCTTGTATTCACAGCATCCCATGACACTGGGAGGAACAGCACCCTCTTTTTTGTTTCTTTTGAACCAATCCCCGTTAACTTTATTTGATTTTTCTTTTCCTAGCTTACATGGGCAAAGGCTGAAGCAATCTGTCCTTATTCCCCCCTCCCCACCAGACATGCTTTTATAGGCCTTTATTGTATCCTTTTCAGTTGTTTCTTTTCAGACTGCAGAGTCTTAGCTTGTTTGCTTGTTCCTTATATGAAAGCTATTATTGAATTGGATTGTAATTAAGGTTATTTTGGGGGTTTGCAAATTAGAAGGGACTTTGATGTGAAGATAGGCCTGCGTTCATTGATCTGGAAATGAAAGTGATTGGATAACTCTTAATTGATGTGTAAAGCAAGCCTACAGAACTTGTGTCATTACGAGCCAAAAAAATGGAAAAGCATAAACTCTCAATCTTTGACTTGATCAGAAAAAAAAGTGTTTTTCCTAGTGGTGATTACTGTAGGATATGCCTGGTTCCTGCAGTAGCGTGCTGTTGGAGGTTAACATCGTGCTTCGATAAAGATGAGAGGGGCTTAGTGGAGCAGTGGATCCAATCAATTATTTTTACTTTTTGCAGACCTAGTTTGTTTTTTTTTCCCCAGTGAACTGAGGTAATTTGTATTCAGTGAACAAATGGTTTAATATTTGAAATTATCTTAAAATCTATGCCCTTTTTGGCCTTTGCCAGCTTCTCAGTCTCCAACGCGCAAATGCACTGCCCCATTGTAAAGGCTGCACAGGCAAATGTTCAAAAATAAGAAATATCAAGGCTACCTGTCTTTAATTTATCACCTCCCCCTTCCCCCTTGTTATGGGATGAAGTTATGAACATTTTAAATATGTGTTCTCCTGCTGTTTCACCACAGGATCTTACTGCCTTGTGCAGCGCACAAACTTCATAGTATTATTTTATTGAGAAAATATTCAATATTTGATTTATTTTTTTCCTTATTCAGGGCATAGTACCATGATTTATTTATTTATGCTCAGTTGAAATCCATATTTATTTCTGTTTTGGTATTCAGCACCATGGAATCTGAATCATTCATAAACGCTAATGAATGTATTTTTGCACTCTGCTGAAATGAAGTGGTATTGAATCCATTTTAAAAATTGACTGAGACACAGAAAAATCAAGATGAAATGTATCCAGCTGTTTTAGTGCCCAGTATGAGACACTTAAACATTGATTTTTCAGAATATGCATCTCTTAATATGTCCCTTTAGAGCTGTGATTGGCATTACGTTCTGGAGAAGGGTGAGTGGCTCTGCTGCTCTGTCCGGCCACTGACCCTGATCACAGGGCTGACAGGTTGCAGCCACCTGTCAAAAACTGGATTTGCTTTTTAAACATCCACCCCACTCCCACGGGTAAGGCAGAGACGGGACGGGCGTCTGCTTTTCTAGGGCCCTGTTAGATACAGGACCGTTGGTCCCTGTTTTGTGGTGTCTTCGCCAGCCTCTGCTCACCTCTGACAGCAAATGAGTTGGAGTCAGAAGCTTTCATACTGATCTCTGCCACTCGAGCCAGGAGTGTAACAGCCACCTTTCTTCTGCGTGCCCAGCTACGAGGGGGCTCTTTGCTGGGCTGGGTGGGGCAGATGGAAGTGGGAGGTTTATCTCCATTTGCTGAGGATACAGGAGGGGGAGGCTGGCCATCCTGGGCACCTCCAGCCTCTAAAGGGGGGCAACACTTGCAGAATTTCTGCCAGCCTTGTCCTCTTCTTTCTCTGATATCCCAGCCTGTCCTGACCTTTCCTTGTATGCCACATTCATCAATGGCTTCAATGGCTACCATACTCATTCTCTCGAGTGCCCTACTAAATCCTACTCCTGAGGTTTCGGGTCCCTTCAGATGCCTACTCTTTGCTCAGTTGATCCCTATTATTCAGCCTCTTCAGGCAGTTTATGCCTTTTTACCCTTTTTCCTTTGCCACCTCTTTCTTTTTCTCCTGTCTCCATTAGTCCCTCTACCTTGCTAAGATCTTTTACAAATCATGGTGCTATTAGCACTCCTATTGCTCTTGCTGTCTTTGTCCAGCCGGGCCATTTCTCTTACTGTGCTGTCTCCCTCCATCTGTATCTGTCTGTGCCTGAATTTATCCCACTTGTCCCAGCTTTCTCACTCCATCCTACTGTTCTCCAGGCCCCTCTGCTTTCTCCAGGCATCTCTTGTGCGTCTTTGACAAAATGAAAAATTTAAAAATAAAGTCCTATTTTTCCTTTGCTGATCAAAACGATCCGAAAAACTGCAAACTTATGATTTGAGGTTTTGAAAAATGCAACTCAAGGAAGATAATACCTGTGGAAAACTTGCCATATTCCCATTTTGGCAAGTTATAAACTTGTTCTTACCAAGGCACTCAGGTGTCATTCACTGGAGATGGAGGCCTCACCTTTACCTACAACAATAATTTAGAAAATAACCATGCCTTTGTTTTACAGTCTGCTGGAAAGGCTCATCCTTAGCTGTCATTAACCATTTACTAGTTTTATGATAACACTGGAATGTTTACAAATGCGTTAAGTGTGGTAATCATCTTTGAAAAGTCTTTATACAATAATAAATGAGTAATGATAAGCAACGTGATAACCCATTTTGCTGAGGACTAAAACTTTGTGGTAGATGTGTTTGAATTTGTGTGTCATGACATGTGCTGCTATGCTGGCAATTGCTTTAAACATACCTTTCAGGAAAAAATCCCCATATCCAGGAAAAATATCCATAAATGCCAGAAGTAATGTTTTTTATTTTCCACAGTGATTGAAGCAGTGCTGCAGATCCTTTCATGAAATAGTCTCAGTATGGATGGAGGATCCATGTTAGTGTTTTGTTTTAGACAGTAGCATTTTAGAAGGGGCAGGGGGGATCTGAACAGAATTGTCTCCCAAGCTTCTCTTGCAGCTTTGCTTATGAGAGGTGGCGTGATAGTAACTGAAATTGAGGGTTTCAATTGCAAGTAGGCTTGCACTGAAAATTGGAATCAAGGGCCTAAAGGCTATAGGCCTCCATCTTGCAGAGGTCTGTCTCTGCTGCTGCTTCACCGTGTGTTCTTTGTGTAGAAAATTAGGGCTCTGGAATTCAATAAAATTTTCATTGCCTTTGGCGCTGCTATAAGAAGTTTAAATTTTGATGAGCATTCTTGTTATTCAGATGTTTCCATGGTACTTACAGTAGATTCAGGGTCAAACAAGCTTGATTTCTCCTAGAAGGACTGGGGAGGGAAGGCATAGTAAAACATAGAAATAATGAATGTAACATTTTTACATTACTGATGCTTAGATTAAGGTTTTTACTTCTAAAAATCATCCTAGAAGTTGCTTAGAAGGCTTGCTTTGAATAATAGTCAATAATATCCACTGATAAGCATTGTGAATGGGCTGTTTTAGTTTATTATGATTGATAAACTTTTGCATATGATCTGGTTATCTCATTTTAATATAGAAATCTCTTTTGTCATCTGTACTTTGTCATGAGTTCTTCCTTAATTGTGAAGTTCACCCTGATAACAGCATGTGTATCCCAGAGTGTGCCTTCAGAAGTTTTCACAGAGGTGTCCGTACACGAAGGGTGGGCTCAGTCTTAACAAAAAGGAAATAAATCTTTGGTATCTAAAATTAAAAATGGTCATAGAGGGGTTTTACTACAAGCACTGGAGGGGAGATGACAAATGCACAAGGTATTGAGGCAAAAACTCCGTATCCTCACATAAAAGGAAACAGAAATTAGCAAAGGTCAAATAGAAAGAAAGAAAGATAAAATCTAACTAGTCAGTGTTGGCCTGAAATGGGTGCAGAAAACTGGAAACAAGTTTTGTGTTGGAAGAAGGATTGCCAAACAACATGACATTGCTACGCTGGATTAATTAAGCAGAACAAGCAAAGGATAAGCTGTGTCAGGGAGAGCTACATGTTGACACCAGCTGACACCAGCAACTAAGACCTGCCACAGTTATCACTCCGGTGAGCCTGGGGGACACAACGTGCCCCTCACCAGCCTGCGTGTCGAGCTGTCAGGCAGCAGCTCAGCTGCAAAGCCTAATGGCTCTGCCTTGGCATGAGCTACGTGCGCTTGGATGTCTGCCTGAGGGTCTTTCTCACCAGGTGCCGTCTGCCGCGTCAGGCCACGATGGTATGGTGGTATGCTTTTCCTGCGGTTTCTGGTGGAGTTCTCCTGTCCGTTGTTGATCTGTGGCCTGTGCCAAGGCTCACTGCACTCGGTTCTTGTTTGCCTTGTCCTCCTGGCTGTGGTTCACCACGCTCAGCCTCTGTGCTGTACTTACCTCTTGTCCAGAGTGAAGCCAGGGTGATAGTCCTGTGTTGTTCCACACGTTGGTGTTGCTGACATCTGGCAAGTACAGGTTTTGTACAGACGCACAATTATTCATTCATTTACATTGTACATCATTAGTTTACAAATAGTTGGAGCTTTCATGTGTGCATTCACCTGTTGTGTGCAAAACAATTACAATTTAGGTTAGTGTAGAACGCTTACTCGCTAGTGGGTCCTAACGCTCTTAAGTCTTATGAAAGCAGCTTTTCACTGATCCTTGTATGAAGTTCAGTGTTTCATCCATGCAGAGACTATCTGGGGAGATTTTGGCACATCTCCCCTAGCTCAAACTGTATGGGTTATTGCCATATTCCACCCCTTGATCTGTTATGGATGCTGTGAATCAGAGTGCAGCGGCTGTACAGCACGCACCTCATGTCTGTCAGCCCAACGCACACTGGAAATAAAACTACGGGGACGGCTGTGCTGTTCCTACACCTGCTCTTCCATCTCTGTTGGGCTCTAGTTGTGGTTCACCCACAGGAACAGTCCTTCCAGGCACAGGGCAGTTTACAGAGTACGGTAATATAGGCAAAACCTGATACAAATTACAATCGGTAACAAATCCCAGGTTTGACCGTTGCCGTGACACCCCACAGGACAGCTAGTCTGTTTGAGGGTAGTTTTATTGCCATGGGCTTGCCAATTGCAGAGACAGCCACATTGATTTTTCAGGGAAATCTACAGAATACATGAAATTCTGTAAAACAAGCTAAAAAGCATCTACCAGTATTTATCCTTTTGACTAATATTTGCAGGGATTACATTTAATTTTCTACCATATTCATGTGCACCGCCTCACAAACACAATGCCAGGCGCTGTAGCGTGCCCACACACTGCTGCTTTGCTGTCCTAAAGGAAGCATTTGCCAGCTGTGTTGAGATCCCAGTTGCATTGCTTCAGATTTTTATATGCACAGCAACCCACCACGGTACTGGTGTGTGTCGTGTGACCAGTGATTAAGCCACACATCCCAGGGCCTCAACTGTGTATCGCAGCGAGGTGGGATGAGGCTCCTTGAGGGTGGCTTCTTTCTGTGTGGAAAACAGTACTTTCTGTTGCTGTTGTGACACCATGCAGCACACTTAACTCCAATTCTTCCACATGGGCTACCCTGAAAGCTATCTGTACACAGTCTGCTGAGTCTTGCCTGTGTTCTTCACCCATTTGTGTCATGGAGGGTGATGGGGAACTAACACCAGACAATGTGATACTGCTAAGCTCAGTTTATTAAGCGGACCAAGTGAGGGATAGGCCATGTTGGGGGAAGTATTTCATTTGCACTTTCACGAATGTCTCATCAACCGAGACATACCCCAAATACCAGTCTAGTGAGTCGGTACAGTTGAGCCTGGGAAAGTGTTCCATAGGAGCAGAGTGCTCAAGGAGGAACCCTGAGCTGCTGGTGAAGAACCCAAGACAGACTGGTCAGAGGGAGAGTTGAGTTTCCCCTGAGCTCTACTGCACTCACTCACCAGGGTGGTATTTGGGTGGTTTGGGGTTGGTAATATGCATGTGCGTGAGCATAGCAGATTCCCGGCCATGACCTCTCTCTTGCTTGGTCTGCTTAATAAATTGCGTTTAGCAGCTTCATGTTGCTGAGTGTTCATTCCTCCCCCCATGACCTCGTCAACTTCTGTCCAAGTGCCAGAAGTTCACACAGATCAGAGGAGGTGTAATGCCTTGTTTTCATGAAGGTGGTGATACGGTGGGTATGTTTGAAATTTTTAACACAGAATCTCCTTTAAATTGAGATTCCAGACTTAAATTTGCAAACCACAGTATTAGGGCTGTACAACTGATGCCTCTCCAGGGTTTTAACATTGATCATCAGCATTTAATTTTATAAAAGGGGGGATCTACATAATGTCGAGGAAGCTTACTAAAAACAAAATGAAAAGGCACAGCCAAAAAGGTTAAATACTTAGCAAGTGGTGTGGTGCTTGTTTAAGGAACTATATGATGTTCACAGTGAATGGCAAACACCTGTCAAAGTTACACTGGAAAGACAAAAAACCCCCGCCTCCAAGACCCCATCAGAAATCTCATAGCAGCAAGGTAAAGCAAATTATTTTTCTCATGTTTATATGCAAGTAAAATAATACAGTGCTTTCAATCATTTGCTAATAACATTAAAAAAAATCTTCTAATAGTTTTTTTCCAAGCCTGTCAGAGACAGGAAGCCTGCCAGAGAAAGCTTAGGGTCAGCAGATGATTGAATGTAAAGAGAAAGGGGTGAGAAGATGGCCTGAAGCAGAAAAGTGAATTCTTGATATCCATGTTCTCTGCAAAATGGAAGCTTTTTTGTTGTTGCTAATTATTGTTGTTAATTATATTTTATTCTTTAAAATAAAAAAGGGGGGGGGAGGGGGCATGCTACCTGAAATTGTAGAGCTAGTAAAATGTATTTCAGAACAAATCCATAAAGTGAACAGTAAGTAATCATCAGGACCAGATGGTATTCACTCAAAATTTCTCAACAAGTTTAAGTGTGAAATCCTGAGTTACCAAGTGTGGTGTGTAACCTATCACTTAAATTGGCTAATCAGACTTAAAAAAAAAAAAAAAACCAAAACCAAAAAAAACGACCCACAAACAGGCCAGTGTGACATGAGGGGTTTTTTTTAAGAGTCTTTTGGGGGAGATCTGGGAAACTGTGGATGAGTTTATCTGATGTCTGGACCAGTTAAATTGATGAAAATTATAATAAAATATATTGTTGTTAGACATTTGGGAAATATCATGCATTGAATCCATTTCTGTATATTTTGTGGGGAAAAAGCCATGTTTTACTATTGAGAACCTTCTGAAGGATGTTGAGGGCTCTTCCATTCCCAGAACACTTCTAACAGTCTCACTGAGAGCCTGAAATGATGGCACTGTGGAGTCTGAGGGAATGACCTCCTGTAGATAAAAGAGAATAAATAAATAGTTTAACAGATAGAAAATTAGAGTGGGACTAAGAAGTTAGTTTTATCAGTGGAGCCAGGTGTGCACTGTTCACCATTTTTGTAAGTAATCTGGAAAAGGGGATTGTAAGGTGACAAACTTTGTTGTTGCTTCTAAGTTGATTGGGGTTGTGAGAATGAATGCTGACTGTGAAGAGCCTTAGAAGCACCTTGTTGTGTAAGAAACAATCAAGCAATTAAATGTGGGGTGAAGTTCAATGTACTTTAAAGTGGTATATACAGTTAAACATAGTTCTGTAAATTTAGGTAGCGGTGGTCTCTGAACTGCCAGGTTTTGCATAGGCATAAAATACGGAGGCTGTAATATGTAGGTCTTTTGAAAATGCAAGATCTTAAAAAACAAATTAAATGGTAGCAATTGTTAGGAGAGGAATAAGCACCTAAACAGAAAAATTGTTATGGCACTGTCTAAATCTGATGGTCCTATATATCAAATGCTGTGAGCAGTTCTTGTTCCCTCCCCTCTTAAATGTAGCAAAGCTCTTACACTTAGTAAAGCCAAAGAAGGTGTAGAGTGTAACAACGATGATCAAAGACACACGGAGTGTTGAAAACTGTTCTTTTCTGTAAAATCATGAGTGCTGTGGGGAAAGCAAATAAGAAATGAATGCTTGTTTCTTTTTCATTTGCAAGAACCAAGAGATATCACATGGTTGATTGATTCAAAGACGTGAAAAAAAAAAAGGTGAATTTTCTCAGGGAGTGTCACATGGAACTTATTGCTGTGAATATTAGGGCTGCTGAAGGCTTACCTGGATCCAGAAAGCAGTGAGAACAGGTTTTTAAAAGGCAAAATCTAACCAAAACTAGTAAACACAAAGGTATCTCCTTTTTCTCAGGAAGTCCCTTGTCCAGGGATTGCTCGATTCTGGGAGAATATATGGAGATGTATTGCTTTTATGCTTTTCTTCTATTCTTCTATTCTGTCCTTGATAGCTGCAGTTGGCTGCTGTGTGGCACTGTGCAGCCTTCAGTGTTTTTATGTTCCTGGATGTGTCCTGCTGATAAGCAACCTTTGTTTGCCAGTTATCAAGGTATGGTTACTGTGAAAGCAGTGCAAAGCAGATGCTGCATCTTCAGCACACGCTGGTTAGATAAGGTAGGTTCTCTAAACACTTCAGACTATTGCTGAATAGATTGGCTGACAATAATGGATGTTATTTACGCTTACCTTTGTATAGATCGGATTAAGGGAAGTGTGGATGATGTTGCAGTCTTGCCAAAGGTTTCATGCCAGCGTGCAATTAGTGTACTGAATTGGGCTGCAACTGCCAAGACACCTCACAAGTGAAAAACATAAAGCAAAATAGTGCTAGTGTATAGGATGCTCAGAGAACTCACTGTATGTTTCTGCACCTGGAAAACTTCCCAGACAATTCCATTTGTGGGTATGTGTACATGACCTCTGATTGTCTGCAGTCCAAATCCATGTGCCAAGCTAATAGCTCACAGCTTTTAATGAGAGTTTTTGCTGAATGTGTAGTCTCCTGCATATTTAGAAGTTCATAACGATTGCTTTAAAAGACAGGGTTTTGATTTTACTAAAGCTCATACTGAAAAGAAGAACCCATTTTCATATCAAAGTAGAAGAGTGAGCAATTAATTTTTTAGAGTATTATCTTTTTTAGAACAGGGCAAGAATCTAGATGTTACTCCTATGTAGGAGTTCTTCCTGTGCAAGAATGAAATGTGTTTATATATATATATATACACACACACACACGATTTTTCTTTCTATTGCAGTATTTATGTATTAAGCTTTCTTACCTGTTTGAGGTGTCTGATTGCATGACTGCTTAATCCTGCCTTTGCTCACATAACTGAATCCAGGACTTCCATTTTTCTTTTGGAGCCAATTTTCTGAGTCATTGATCATTTTCATTGCTTGCTTGTAAATCAGAGTTCATGTTTTCCTTGAAACGGGGTGCTTGAATAACACGGTCAGCTGAGGCATTAGTGCATGTTGGATGGAAGAGAGTCTCAGGAGCTGCTGTTATACCTCCATTTAGGATTGCTTCTTTTCATACCAGTATGATACTGGGAGTCATGTTTAGCTCACGGTCATATTTCTGATCTCTGATAAAAGTCCTAGTTTCTCAGGCCTTTTTCTGCAAAGTTTATTGCTATTACTTCCTACTCTGTAAACGTACAGTTTATTTATTATTTCTCCCTGAAAAACAAATGCACTTTTATTGAATTACATCCTGACATTTTTATTCTACCTTTCTGATTGATCAATATGATTTTACATTACTATTGTTCTGTACTATTTATCTGTCTGGTTTCTTGGTAGTTGTAATATCACTGAATGTTGGGGAGTTTTTTAGTTCCTGCTTCAGAAATGTTTATTTTGGGGTTGGCCTCTGAAGAATAGTTCATACTTTAGCAATTTCTGAATTAAAGCTTTTCACTGTAAAAGCAAAACATTTGTTTTCAAATTAATTCAAATGCAGTCTGGTCATCCCCTGCCCTTCTCTCACTACTGAAATCATATCTCCACGTAGTAGTTGTTTCAGCATTTGTGGAGGAAGCTGTAAAGCACCAGACAGTCTACATGAGCAGAAACATAGAAGAACATTAAGTGCTCAGTTGGGCCCTTTCAGCTGATGAGCTGAGGCTAACGTAGTCTACCAGAGATCCCATTAGCGGAACATAAAAACAGTCCCTCTTTCTCTGCTTCATCTGCTAAAGAAGTGGGGAAGAATTCATACTGGTCAGGATGCCATAGACAAAGAACCATTTATCTGTAGGTATGTTAGCTTTAATTTTCTAAAATATTAAAAAAAGTCAATTATTTACTTGTTAAAAACAGACACATGCAGTCATTATCTTACTAGGTAAGAAAATAATACAGTGTCACTACCACAAACTTTCACCTGCAGTTTCTGTTCATAAACTGGAACTTTGGGTTTTGTGCAATAAAAAATGCTGTGCATGTAGTAGTTTACATTTTTATAACCTTTTTTGTGTCTTGGTGCACCAATATTTATTTATTAGTTTATATTCATTTGACAGTTTTCTATTCTGTGGATATTTCTCTAAAAAGATTCCTTTTTGTCAGCTTTTGTTTGCTATGCAAATTTCCCAGCTGCATATTAAGTGTGTTTTAAGGACATGACAGCCCTGCTCAGAGGTTGGGAAGACTTTTGACTTGCCTGCAACAGTTTTGGGTTTTAAATCTATTGTTTCAGAGTACTTATCCATACACCTTTGCCATTTTTAAGGAAGAACATTATAATTCCCCATTTCTGTTTAAAGTGTAATTCCCCCTTTTTTTTTTCAGGATACACTTGACAAAACCCAGCTAATTTGTACAACTAGAGTGCAGAATTAAAAGATAATCAAAACTTCTGCTGTCAAACATCAATCTATGCATTTTATCTGTGTTTTGGTGGGAATGCCAGGAGGTGAAGGATGTCATGTCATTTTGGAGTGGAATCAAAATTCTGGAAAAACATGTATCTAGAAGGCCAATAGGCTTGCTAACTAGTTTGTAATTACGCTTTGATACCATGAAGCAGAAAATATTTTTGTAGACTTAGGTGAATATAAGATGTAGCTGGGATGTTTGACAACTATTGCTCTCACCTTAATGGTTTAATGTTCTAATTTATCTTGAATTTGTTTAATTTCATTGTTTGCCTTGTGATACTTAAACACTTTGCCTTTGTTTTTAACACAGTGTGCTCCGTGGGTGCTCCCAAGCACTATCATAATACAAATAATTTAAAACATTTTCATCGGTCTGCCCTATGTGTCGTGCTACCTGGCTGACAGAAAGTAGTTGGTTTCAGCTAACTGGCCAAGGAAATTGCTATTTAAATAAACTGCACTCTCTATGTAATGCAGTCTTCTCTGGGGCTAGCCCTGAAAAGTGAACTTATCCCAGGCAATGAAATTATGTCCTGTGGTCTGATGTGGGATTGGAAATATCCACTAAAACATCCTCCAGTTTGGCAAATTTACAAAAAAATTCAAAGATTTTTAAATCCTGTCAGACATCTTATTAAAATAGAATGGTTTGTCGCTTGACAAGTAGATTTGGAGAAGGTCTTATGTACTACAGTGATACCACTGCATGTGTTAATACTGACTCAAGGTGTGACTGAATGGATTAACAGGGTGGTCATGGTATCACAGAGTTCCATCCTTCTTAGAAACAAACTTGCAGTTCTTAAAATTAAGTTTAACTTTATTAGGATTCTGATAGGATGTGTAGCATATCCTAATAGAATATGTTGTCCCTGGAGGAGGAAATAAAATTCCTCTGGGCTTACCATTGTAGGCTGATAGGAAATGGGTCTTATAGTTAAATGTCCAGTTTAAATACTATTGGTAATCCTGATTGTTAACTGAAATACAAGATAGGGATTCTACCCACAGCATCCATCAGAAATGTAGTTATAAAATGGAAGTCATTTGACCAAGAATGCTTAAGTCATGATTAATCGGAGATACACTATGAAAATTTATCAGGTCTACTTAGGTTTTGTATCTGCTATTTGGAGTATGTGGAAACTTTTGGAATTAGAAAATACTTTTGTATTTGAATGGTAAGCATTGATTGCTAAAGAAATATTTGTAATAGACAAAAGTATAGAAGGAAGGGGATGCAGAGATGATGACAAGAGCTATGATTTGATTGTGTGACTTTGGAAAACACATTCTTAATTTTGGCGGATTGAGGGCATTTGCAGGTAGCTGAGGAAGCAGAAATGGCTACTTCAGTCTTGTCCTTGCCAATTTCTGTCTGGAAATTAAGTTGCTGCATTTCAGTCCCTTGGCTGCCTTAGACTGTTGAAGTCATAATGCTGCCTCAGTGTGCAAAGGGAATAGTCCTACGGCGGGGTTGATGCATATTCTTTGTTCATGCTATAGAAGACAGCAGGTGACAAAACATATGCATCATACTTAATCGGGAAACTTAATCCTGGTGTGAGGCGTCTTGCCAGTTTGTGACACTGTGAAGCTGAGTGAGATCTTGGGTTTTTGCTTCAAGTTGCCTGTTGCTAGGACAGCCATCACAGGTGGATGAAGTTCTCCTGACTTAGAGATGGTGCTTTTTACCACTCCAGACTTACCAGAGACCTGTTTAGACTGGTCAAAAGCTCCTGTGGTTAGTGGTGCTAATGAGTTTTAACTTGCAGGTAGGGAGGACCATGAAGTGGGTGTTGCGCCTGTGTTGTGAGCCAGGATGTTATACATACAGGGTGCTTATATAGTCACATAGCTCTTGAGGGACTTGGCGTTAACAGCGGAGTCATGTCTGCAGGAGTTTGGTGACTTGATGGGAGCAAGGAGAGTAATTCATCTGCATGGAACAAGGAAGGTGATAGAGAACGTGGGGAGACAGCAAAACAGTGTAAAAGAGATGATCTGTACCTTTTACAGTTGATCATGTGTATGTTGTTTTTGTCCGATGCTATGCATGAACCAACAGCCTGTTTATTAATGCTTTTTAAAATGAGAGTAAGTCTTTTGGAAGTATAGTTAGCAATCTGTGTTTCTGGGCTGTCAAAATGAGACTATTCTTAAGCGCTTCATGTATGACAGACTGTTTTAAATGTATTAGGAAGTGAGATAATGGTGCAGCTGCAGCTGCCTGTCCTTTGAGGAGCACTAGACATGTAAAGCCTAGTCCTCTTTTGGATACTTTTTACAAAAAGATTTCAGACTTATATATTTTTTTCTCGTTATGGTGGTCTAAACGGCCAGCCTGCCTGCTTGCGGTCACTTCTCTGCCTCTGCAGGGTTTTCTTTGTTGCTTGAGTCTGATTATCAGGAATCGCTGCTTTGCCACCATTAGGGTTTTCTTCCTCCTTCTGGGCAACAGCGTGGAGGGGATTTGACTTTCAGGAAAGGTTAACGCACATAAAAATGAGATCTTCTCTAGAATAGCAGCATTTTGATTTGGTTATTGTAGGAGAAGGTTCATTGTGCTTGTAACTAAGAAAGTTGAAAGTTCCGATTAGTTAATTATGCAGAACTTGAATTTTTCCATTTCTTGTGTAGTTATAGCTCAGCTTGATGTTTCGGGTTTGAAACAGGATTGCGAAACCAGAAACCTTTGTTCTCACGTCAGTGATTGTAAGACTGAAAGGAAAGCTCTTCAAGAGATGCAGAGGAGGACTGAATGTAATTAATTTCTCTCTTATTTGAAGCGGTACAGATGGCTGAAGTGAAAACAGATTCTTTTGACTATGCCCCTGAAGGCCACAAAATTTCTCTCTTAATGAGAGAGAACAGGCAAGAGCTACTGACCACCGAAAAGACATTCAAAGAAAGAGTTGTTCTGTAAAGTTCAGAATAAATGATGTTACTTTAATACTCTCCACATAGCTGTTCAAAGGTTTCTAATCCTTGAGCATTTAAAAAACAACGCACAGACAATGTGGATCCTAAGCCAATGTTTTACTTTGTGAATTCACCACATTGGATTGTGCTAGTGCACAAGGATGAAGCAGATCAGAGCTTCAGTCCTGTACAGCAGTGTGTTGCCTTTAGCCACTCCTGTACCTGAAGAGACGGAGGAGTAGAGACTTGGGACAATTTGTTTCCATTTCCTTCTGATCACCTGTACTCGTGGAATGGGATCCATGCCCAGCATCCATTCCCATTTCCACTTCAACTTGGGTGCAGTTCCTCTTGCATATGTGTAGTTCCTCAGCTCTTCCCATCATTTTACAGCTGTTGGCTGAAAAAAGCATATTATTTTTCAAATATTTCACCTTTACTGGGATTTAGCTTAGAAGTTTGAATCAACTGCTGACACAGATTGTTTTGTTGTTGTTGTTTCTTTTTTTTATCACTGTTGTGATCAAAATATTTTGTCTTCTAAATCTACAAAAGGGCGGAAGATACTCTTGGCTAGGGATTCTCTAAGGGTCCCACAGTGCATGTGAAATTCTGTGCAAGCATCTTGCAATTTAAATAGTTGTTATTTGCTTGCTAACATTAAGAGGGATAGAAGTGGGCTGAGCTGCCAAGTTGTCTTTGAAGTTTAATTGTCTGTTTGGTAACAGAACACATAATCTTCCATTACAAATCTTATTTTGTATGGTAATTGGCACATTTGCTCTCTGGTTATCAATTTAACTTCTCTACCACAAACATCTGTACTTGCATTGTGTTAATCTGTGTGAATGCCAAACATTCACATAGTTAAACTATAAAAGTGTGTTTTAAAAGCATTTTTTTAATTCATTAACTGGAAAAGTAACTGATAATAAAGCAAGCACTTCTCATATTATTGTCCCTTTGTAAGCAGCTTGGCATTTGCTCCATACGGCAGAAAAGCAAAGTCACTTTGAAAAAAGAATGTGTTTCACATTCTTAATCTCCTAAACCACAAATATTTGAGAGCAGGTAATAGGATATCTAGTTCAACTTTCATTTTTGTGGCAAAAAAATATTGAATCTTATGATTCAATATTAATGCCTGCTTGTGGATGATGCCCCAAGTTAAAGCAATATCAGTTGCTAAAGATATCGTCTACTTGCCAAATGTCTTCATTACAAGTTAAACATTGGTGGAGAAAACAGAAATAATGCCAGAATTTCACTTTGCACTAATTTTGTTTCAGATGTGATGGTCCATCAGTTCCCTTACAGTGCTCCTCCTTCCTTGTCACCCTCTACCTACTCACCTCTGAACCTTTCAGATTAGCGATAGCCATTCCCAAACTATTACTGTTATTTCTTCTGTGGTTCAATTTTGGGTTTGCTTTTAAAAAGCTACCTATTTTCTACTGGTTATTATGGAAGTCTCTTACCTGGTAGGTGGATGTTGAGGGAAGTCTAAACTGCTGGCAACATACTCAAAGAGGAAAATATGCGGAATACCACTAGAGACATCTGTCTCGAAGAATTCAGGGTAGGATCCTCCTATCATACAGTCTGTGCTGGGCAGACGACATGTGTATACTGAGGAGTAGGGACTTGCCCTTCTGATGCTTCTCTTATTGAGGGAAGGTCTGCTGTGTCTCCTGTGTGATGTTTATGCTCATCATTTCCAAAATAAAAGGATGTCTAAATATGGTTTTGAAAGAGGTAACCATTAAAAACATAGAAGTAAATGGAAAACTGGATAAAAATGTGGTTTAATTAAAGATAAATTGTATCCTAATACTTCTTTTGATAAAGTAACTAACTTTGGCAGAGGCAGTCTTGAACCCAGAGCAGCTATTTTTTGTGTTGAGCCACTTGTGATTTTATTGAACTTCTCTTATTCTATCCCGTTTCTCATGCTTGAGTTTTACAGTGTAGCTACTCAGTACAGCAATTTGCATGTATTCTGAGGTCATCAGATGAATTTTTTTACACAAGTTTTGTGCTTTTGACAGTGAATGCTCTTGGCTTATGTTTATTCAGATTCCTGTGACAAGTTTAATACCTGGTGAAGGAGTTAAATGTTAGCCTGTAACGAATGTTATGAAAATAGGAGCATTGTACATTCACAGAAAACTAACTTTTCATGTTTCCAAGTTTTATGGTCCCTTTTTTTCAACCATGTTAGCATTTTGAGAATTGATATGTGTGTGTGTGTGTCTGTATACATACAGAGAAAGAGATTGAAAGGAAATGAGAACATAAACTATTGATCAAGCAGACTGCAACAAAATTACTCATTAGTTAAAAATGGCAAACGATGAGAGAGCAATGATCTATCACAGGCTGACATCAGTATGATGCATCTAGGAGAGGGCAAATACAGTAGTAGAATGAATTGGGCAAGATATTTGCTGTAGTGATAACACTGTATTTATGCCATTTTTCAAGTCACTGGTGAGACACATCTGAAATTGCATGCAAATAATTGAAACTCCATGGGCTACAAAGATTAATTCAAGCTAGAGCAAATACAGAGGGTCTGCGAGGAGGGTGCTGGTGACTTGTCGTACCAGAACTAAGCAAATGTGACTTGTTGAGGCTGCCAAAATAAAGGCTGGGATGTGGGAAGGGAGTGGAGAAATAGTGCAGCTCACAATAAATAAAAAGGCTGAGGATAAATGCCAGGGAGGAATAAAAATTTAAAATAAAAGGCACTGTTTTCATAAAGAATAAATAATCGCAATTTGGCTACAAATAAAATCAGAAGACAGTTTACAACTGTCAGAGTTATATATGGTTATAACAGCCATCTGACACAGATAGTAAGTACAAAAATATCTAAATCATTTTAAGGTGGAGTTTATGGCGTGTGTGGTAAATTTATGGAAAGTGTATACAAAATGGATGTCTGAAGTCATCGGCAACTGGACTCAGCCCCATCCAGATTTTTGCTCCTATGTGAGAGAGTTCGAGTGGTGAATATATATGTACATCTTTATGTAGTTTCTGGTATAGGTTTATGTGCTTATCCGAGAGTTAAGCCATTTTCTTACTCTATAAAGAAGTATTTCCACATGTTCAAGTTCCTAATTTATAATCTGAAACTTGAGGGTTTTTTGGAGAGCTGCTTGTCTCCACCTTTTAAAAAATATTAAATCCACCTACAAACCTTTATAATCCTTTCACAGGAAGAAGTAAAAAATGATCTAGTATTCCTTATTGCCTAGCATGAAATAAACCCCATTGATAGGTGAAGCATGTAAAATGTTTGCCTAAACTCTGTAGCCCTTCCATATTGACTTTCTTTGATAAATATTAAAGGGCAGAAAGCCACTTTTGACTTTCCTGGAACTTGAACAATCAGACCTGACAACATAAGTAAGCAAATCACCCATGTGTCTGTGAGCATAGTAAAAACAAATAAATAAGTGAATGTTCTTCATAATAGATGATATTCAAATTGTACGTGCCTGCAAACAGCTGCTCTTTCTGCCGCTGAGCTAAAGTGGGGAGTCCTTATATGCTGCTGGATGCTTCTTAGTGGCACATTTGTTCACAGAAGAATTTTAACGTGTCTGTGTGTTGGACACTTTGGGGCTTGTTAGCAAAAAATTCTGTATCTCTGAATTTTTATGGATTTTAAATAAATTTAATTAATCTTACTCTGAGTACATAAGGACATTTAAAAAGGTAGCCAAGACCCAGAGGTAACAACTTTGGTACACGTCTTAAATGAAGAACCTTTCTGTTTTACTGTGTTAGGCAATACATGCCTTTGGTCATATCTATCTGTAATACATTATCAGTATGATACAAAGGTATGTGTGTAGTGCTGTACATAGTGTTTCTTGGGCTTATACAAACCAGAGAAGAAAATATTTGGATAAATACAGCACTGTCCATTTGATAGGCTGAGTTTCTTCACAGAAGTACAAGGCAAGGGTACTCTAGGAAAGTTTCATCTTAGTTTTGTGCCCATTCATTTTAAAAAGTCTTTTTTGGTATCATTTTAGCTTTTGGTTACCTACTGACTTCAAATATTGAGTACAAAGAACTCTCTGAAAAAATTCTTTTGTATCAACTGCAAAGTTTTGTCTGAATAAATAAATTGTTGCGAATCATGATATACTCTTGTATAACACAGCTTGACTGCACTACCTCTGTTCTGTGTTTTATGGAGCTGCAGGTGGACTTACTGGGCATCAAAGTATAGGTTATTGAAAAAGTTCCAGACAGCCATTTTCATCTTAGCCTGACTTTTTAATTTCAAATCTTAACTCACTATCTTTCTGTTTTATAAAATAATAAACTTTGCTGCAGGAAGGGGTGAAGGCTTTTGTAAAACCTTTCATTGTCTTGCTGCAGAGCTTATCCCACAAGAATCTTTATTTGTGAAAGGGACGTAAAACTGTTGCACCACTAAGCACTAAATGATTTGCTTAGTTGGTGAAGGAAGAGTGTGAGTAACATCTGAAATCCACTGCCTGCCGTGGTCTCTTGAGCATGCAGCAACATGCCTACGGCAGATAAGAGACTGCAGTGTATTTTTCAACCATGGAAATACGTTTTTCCAAATGGCATCTATGTCTCTTGATTTTAAAATACTTTTTAACTTTACACTTTATACATCTCAGTTCAATTTCTTCTTTCATGTATTCTCAAGAGGTCATTTCAAATTAAAATGGCTGGCTGTTTAACTGGCCCAAATGTAATTTTGAAGTAAAACGGAGCTTGTATCAGCTTCTATCAAACCCTGATCTGAAAATTGCTGCCAACATTGCTACTGTTCGTGCTAGAGTCCCTGAAGTCATCTTTTTATGTGTTGAGTCTTACTGTAGTTTTGAGTATGAGCACAACTGATGTGTTTTTGTGGATGCTAATGCCGTCTTTTGTCTTTTTTCCATTTTATTTGAAGTTCCTCCTGAATTTCTGAAGCGCCCTGCAAATATTTACGCTCATGAATCCATGGACATTGTGTTTGAGTGTGAAGTGACTGGAAAACCTACTCCAACTGTGAAATGGGTCAAGAATGGAGACATGGTGATCCCAAGTGACTATTTCAAAATTGTTGTAAGTATATTGTCCATTTTGCAGATTTTTAAGCTGCTGACCTGTCTGTTAGTCCTCTAATACATATGCATGGAAGCTAGGTTCTTTTACAGGACCAGCTTCCTATTTTTGTGCTGTTGATGTTTGGGGCCTGGAAGAGAAACGGTTTCTTGAAACCTTCAATGCTCTGTAATTCAGTTGTTTTACTGAACTGCTAAGACACGTTGCTTATATTGTATGAGTCAATTTCTTTATAGCTTAGACTTTCCATGAGAGACAGACGCACACACAATGACAAAACACACTTTGTTGGCTGAATGTGTTAAAGTGCAGGCTTGCCATGAACACTGACTGACTGTGTTTTCTGCAGTCATCTGTGATCAATGAAAATTACAATTTCAAACAGGAGTTTAAATATAAATGTAACTGAGTTGTGGATTGTGAGTCCTGGCACACTGGCACTTCTAGAGGGAAATTTTAGATGTAGTGAAAGTCATTAGTGAGGCATAGTTGAGAACTTAATGGTTGTATAATTGGGTATACCTGAGGTTGCAGGATTGTAACAGTGAGCTATGAGGCTATATTCAGTGCTTAAAATATCATGAAAATGGCCGTGGAAATGTTATGACTTGCCAGTGATATGTGATGCTAGAAAATGATAGCCATTAGTAAGAGCTTGTGCTGCTTTTTGATGCTGTATAATTTGAGGATTCAGTGCAAGAGAGATGAAATCTGACATGAACTCCAAATACGCTTTTCCATGTTACTGTTCGGAAGTTTCTCCTGTTGGTGGTGTTATGGCACATTACTACATTGTTTTTGCAATTGCAACCTGTTTTTAAGTGTTGTGTTTTTCCTTTACTCTTCAGAAAGAACATAATCTGCAAGTTTTGGGTCTGGTGAAATCAGATGAAGGATTCTATCAGTGCATTGCAGAAAATGATGTTGGAAATGCACAGGCTGGAGCCCAGCTGATAATACTTGACCTTGGTAAGATAAACTGTGACAATACAGTGCCAAAAGATGGGGAGGAGCAATTTCAAGGGACCATTTCTAGATGATGTGTTATATCTATAACTCAACTAGAGTAGGATTTTTTTAAAAATCATATGAGTGGTTCAGTGTTGTCTTCTGTACACTTAAAATTACTTAGGAGAAATTAGGGATTCGCTTTATATTTTGTAAAACATGTAGAAAATATTTAGTGCAATAATAAACTGTAGCCGGAAATCTGAAATACTGTTGCATGCTGAGATTTTAAAAAAAGTAACAGGATAGCTGAAATGAAAACAATCACTGAAATTACACAAGTGAAAAGTAAGCACTTACAGAGTGCACCACCAATGAAGTATTTTACGCTGAAGTCATTCCAGTGTCAGAAGCTTTTTTTTGTGCTGTTAGTTTAAAAAGTAGTAAGCTTTGTCACTTCTGCAAACTGCAACTGCAAAAATTTTTTTGAGTTACAGCTGCAGTTTAAGATAAATGTTTGTTATTTTGCTCCAGTCAGTGGAATTACTAACAGTACTCACCTTCTTGCAATGTCCTGCATTGCATATTTTGGATGTAAAAAGAGAATAATTGCTGTTATGATTAAAGACCTACTATCTTCCATAAAAAAAGATAGTACAAATATGGTTGCTAAGGCATCAGCTTGTTTTCCTCTTTCAGGTCATATAGTTCTTAAAAATAATTTCTAAGAGCACAAGGGAAGAAAACCAATAGTAAGAGGGATGAGGGGAGAGACAAGTCAGACAAGAAAATACTAATTCTATACTTTTGGGGCCTTTTGTGTTGCCTGTCTTTTTGGAGTATTGTTTCAAAATTCTAATTTTTTTTTTTTTTGGATGGAAAGGATTTAGGAGAAACAGTCTTATGTATGGTCAGAGGCATGATGTAACTTCACACTTGCAATTTTAACAGATGTGAATTTGCTAGATCTGGTTTTGGTGTTCAACGTACAGAGAGTAAACTGTTACAAGCGTGCCATAAAGAGAGATTTTCCATTTCTTTTCTGATTGTTTTGTGGAGTAGTTGTGCACTTATAACTTCTTCTGAATTCTCGTTTGGATATGGGTATGTTTCATTGCTGGCTGAAGAGATGCATGTACTTTCCACAATGATTTGGGGAAGGAAAGGTGCCCTCTACTGGATTCAGTAGCTTTAATACTATAGAGCCATGGGATTTCAACCTCCGAGTAGTGTTAGGCATCTGGATCCAGCAATGGCCTACTGTCATCAGGTTGCCATAAAAATTATTAAAAGTAATTTTATTTCTGCTATATGCATGAATCACCTGAGTAGTTTCCAAATCTTTCAAGCAGAAGCATTATTCCATATTTTCCACATTTGAAAAATAATGAATAATTAATGTACTTGGGTTTTGAAGCCCTGCCCAAGTCTGTACTTTCACCCAGTTCCCAGTAGTGGTTTATAAATTACTATTACTGTTATTATTTTAGTTCCTGTGGTCTCACTCTTCTTCCTTTCCCTCTGCTGTTGTTTGCCCAGTGGTTTCTCCTTCCTGTTCTACTCTGGCAACCTGTCCTGTTATACCAAAGGACTTTGCCTTATAATGCTGTCCTTTTTCTTTTGCATGCTGCCAAAGGATTATGGATGCAGTGTTGATGGAGTCTCATTTCGGGTGTAAAGTTACACCCCCAAAGTCATATCATTCTGTTACATGGCCTGCAGTGTTTTTAACAATGCACTCCCTGTGTAACACTGATGCATTTTAGTTGTTGTTTTCCAACAGTAGAGATAACCACATGGTACATCACTGAAAGTACATTTGATTTTTTTTTTTTTTTGTGGTTGAGTAGTGGGATAACAAGTAGTGCAATTAGGAATTAATGTGCTGTGTCTTAGTTGTGATATATGAAAACTGGTATACACAGTCGAAGAAAATACAGATATCTTATATTTTAATACCTTCTCATAATATCTGAACAGCGAAGAAGGAAACACTATTCAGGCAAGGAGGGTAAAGGTATCATATATAGTAGTTCTTTCACCACAGCTATCTTGTTGTGAAAATTAAAAAACACTAATTTGAGCAAAAACTATTCTGAACGCTTTGATCATTAATTTGGAAAGCTGGGGTTTTTTCCCCCATTTCATACCTGATGATGAGAAATACCTACTTTGCCAATTTGAAAAGTAATTTCAGTGAAAAAAACGTTGATTAAGTGCTCATCGAAGTTCTTCCCAATTAGCAGTGTGTCCCTTCCCTTGCTGTTCTGTTTTCTCCTTCCTAAATGGAATTGGCAAACATCTGGCTATATAGAAACTATTTCCCATTAGCCCTTTTGCTTATCATATCAAATTGATCTTTAATAAATTAAATTTAAATTAGAAAGTAAAAGCCTTACGGAATTTCTTGGAGAGGCGGCATGCATTCTCTATGGGTCAGTGTTGAAGAAATGGACCAAGACTATTGTGTGGGCTCTATAAATGGACTACGGTATTGATTGTGGTATAATTGACAACAAGGAAGGGGGTAGTTTGCTGCCATCAGAGGTGAGTTTGAGTAGCTGGAAAAGGCAGAGTTACTCAAAGTTTGAGGGAGGTATGTTGAGAAAGGTTAAATAGAAATAAACCAATAAAACTGTTTGCACTTTGCATATTATATCAGAACTTAGTTGGCTCTTCTGTACATTAACTTGTTTTGGTCTAAACCCTTCATATGGAGTCTTCCAACGTGTTGATTTTTGCTGCCTAGAACATGGCTGCTTTATCCATAGCTTTATTCATAGCTTTATTGAGGTGTACTGTAAGGATTTCTGAGTGGTCTGAAAGTAAAAATACCGCATCTGTATTTCCTTCAGTCTTGGAAGGTAGCAGAATTTTTAAATACAATAGGTGTAAAGTATACAATGTGATTATCTGCTACAACAAAAGGTTTTCTGTATTTGGACATAGATGTCTGACTTTGCAGGTAGCAGTATTTTTGGTGATTCACCTTGTCTTCTGCACAGTGACAGTTTCAGTACATGAATATGTGTAAGTGTATGTTGTGCATAGCCACACAGACCAGTATATGTGCAGACTCTCATCTGCTAGAATAAGCTTAATATAATTGTTGATCAGATATAAGTTTCTTTTGGCTTGGTCTTTTTTGTATTTGGTGTGAATTCTGAAAAGCTGGCACTATATACGGAAGTTATTTGTGGAAAATGTTGAAGAATTGAGTGGCTAAAAAAGTTAGGGTAATTTGAAGGCTTATTGGAGTGGCTGTTTTATTTTAAAATTCTGTAATTCTCTGTTAATAAATTTAGAAAAGAAGACTGTACTTGGAAATGGATTGGCTCTACAGAGCCCACAGCTTTTGCTTTTTCTGGGTTATATGGAAGAATTGTGGCAATGAGAGAAGAGGTTTTTAGGACAACTGTTCATAATTGGAAAGATTAAAAGGGGGAGGAGAGGGAGTAGGATTCAGGTAAATGGTCCAAGTTAAATACTCTTCTCCTAGCAGTATCCCTCGTACTTAACTTCAGGTGGAGAATTCTGCAAGAGAGTTGAAAAGCATCCCATCTGCTTTCCAAATACTTTGAGATTTGAAATTTTGTCGTTCTTTCTCGGATACTGGCCTTCCCCTGAAGGGTGAGTACCTTTGGGAATTTCACTGGAGTTGTGGCTCTGCTGCCTAGTCTGCCTTTTAGGGAGAATTTAAGAACTACCTGAAGAGAGGGAAGTACCTCAATTACCATGTTTGTCTGCACTTGCCCTCTGCCAGTGTTTGACAGGCTCGATGCTCCTCTCTGCCTCACTGATTAAGAAATAGGTGGTCTTCTCTTATAACCTGCAAATGGCACCACAGAGGATTCCTGCATATCCCAGTGAGAGGGAAGAACCATAGTTGTGCCTTAGGAATTACTTTCTCAGCAACCTCAAATCTCTCCCCCTCCTTCTTTACACAAAATCAGCCCTTTTTACTTAAAATTTGATCCTGATTGGTCAGCCTCTGTCTCAATTATGGATCAGATATACTACTATGCTTAATTATAACAAAGCTATTTCTTGTCATCATTTTTACGGCATTATTTTGTGTGGTCTGTGAAAACCTCAATAATGGATACATTTGGGTTTTCTTTGTGGAGGTTAAATGCTAGTGACAAGACTAAAAATTTCAGCCAGGACCTGTAACCTGGCCTTTTCCCGTGTATCTGGCATTGCTCAGAATTGCCATTTGGGGACTGAAAAAAGAACAGGTGGTAATAAGTAAAAGGAGGTGCCTTTGGGGGAGGGAGGCAGATGGTTCCCTATCACCCCTATGTGATAGGCATTTGACAAGTACTCAGGCACCAAAAAAAAGGAGTGATTCTTGAATGCTGTATAAAGAAAAATCATAGACTGTAAACAAATATGCCACGTTATTTAGAGAACAATTTCAAAACATTATTTGAGATGCACTGTATCACCTTCAAAATTCCAAAGTAAGTGTAGTGTGCTGCGTGATTTTTGTACTTTTATACTGCAAAAGTTAGTGTTTGCCATTTTGTGCTGCATTTGTGAGTTGCATAGGAGTGAGATCTTCAAGTGAATGAATTGAATATGCTGCCTGTGTCCAGTAGTACACCATGCCAAGATTTTTTGTAGTGGAACTATCCATTTCCTTAAACTTAAATTTTTCATGAGAAATAGTACATATACAAGTAAGGATACCCTCCGGGTGAATTAATATCACCAGCATGGGAGACAAGGAGGAGGAATTAGAAGTGTGCCATGTTGTTGCAGAGCTGTGAGGCCTTTGGGATTGCCGAGGCATCTCAGGGTGGCTCCAAGGGATGGATACAGGCTCTTTCAGAAGGATGGGGCAGGGAAGCAAGGAAGAGGGTCACGCTGTATGCAAAGGGGTGACTCCAATTTATGTAGCTTTACCTTGGAGAGGGTGATGAGCCAGCTAAGAGCTTATGCATGAGGATCAGAGAATGGAAGGACAGTACTGTTGCGTGTGTCTACTAAAGACCAGCTAATCAAGGGGAAGAAGTAGATGAAGCTTTCTTTACACAACTGGAGATTGCAGGCCCTGGTATTTGGGTTTTTTTTAACCACCTGGTGTGTGTTGGCATGGCAACTTGGTGGTGTAGCAGGTGATACAGGGAGTTTTTGGAGTAGGCTGAAGGGAATTTCTTGACATGGGTTATCTGCGTCTGACTGGATGACTTAGTGGAGGTGGTGTGTTGGACCTGCTGTTCAAGAACAAAAAAGGACTGATCAGAGATATAACGGTCAGGGCAGCCTTGGCAGCAGTGATGATGAGGTGCTTGAATTTAGGCTCCTAAGAGAACTGAGCAGAAAAAATAGCAGAATTACAGCCTTGAACTTCAAGGCAGGAGATTTTTTACTTGTTCAGGGATCTTTTTGGCAGGTTCCCATGGGAGATTGTGTTAATGGGTGAGAGGCAAACCATTTGATCTTGAAGGACAGTCTTCTCAAAGCACAAGAATGGTCTATTCCAAAGTGCAGGAATTTGAGCATGTGTGTCCAGGAGACCAGTAGGGATAAAGAAGAAGCTCCTAACTGGGCTCAAACACAAAAAGAAAGTACATAGAATTTGGAAGTAAAGGCAGAAAAGTGAGGGATGTTGCCTGGATGTGCAAGGATGGAACTAGCACAAAGCTCAGACAAAGCTCAGCTGGAGCTGGAGCCATTTCAGGGAAGGTTATGGAGCAAATTCCACTGGAAGCCATGGTATGGGTACATGAAAGAGGAAGATGACTGGGAAAATCCAGTATGGATTTACCAAGGGCAAATTGTGCTCAACTATCCCAGTAGCCTTCTAAGATTAAATGGTTGGCCCTGTGGTCAAGAGGAGAGAAGTGAATATTGTTTACTTCGCCTTTAGCAAGGCCTTTGACACCATCTCCAGTAGTATCCCTGAAGCTTAACTGGTGAAATACAGACTTGATGGGTGGATGGTGGGGCGTGGGGAAAGCTGGCTGGCCCAGCAGAGTCCCAGCGTCATGGTGAATGGGGTGAAAACTAACCGGCAGCCCAGGAGATGAGTGGCATTACCCAGGGCTTGATTTCTGGGCCAGAGAGGGTTTTGTATCTTCATCAGTGACCTGGATGATGGGACAGAGAGCACTTGTAGCAGGTCTGCAGGTTACGCCAGAGTGGGAAGAGCAGCAAATACATTGGCAGAAAGAGACGTGACAGACTGGAGAAGTGGGCTGGAGGGAACCTCAGAGTTCACCACTAGCAAACGTGCAGTCCTGCATCGGAGCCAGAGTGACTCCATGCAGTGGCAGAGGCTGGCTGCCACCAAAGAAAGCAGCTTTGCAGAAAAGGACTTGGTGGGATAGGCAGGCGGTCAAGGGATGTAATTGTTTCCCCCTGCTTGGCACTAGTGAGACCATATTAGGACAGTTTTAAGCTTCCCAACACAAGAAAGACATTGGCATAGTGGAGCCCTACTGGAGACCTACCAAGATAATTAGGGAGCTGGAACATGTGATGTACTGATATATACTATGACTCTGAGAGAAATGAGTTTGATTAATCCTGATGAGTGGAAGCTTAAAGTCTTACTGCTCAACCAGCTGATGGAGGGCATAGGGCAGATGGAGGTAACAGTAAAAGACTACAAAAAGGGAATTTCCGATCAGATAAGAGAAAACAGTTTCACAGTGAGGGTAGTTGCAGTTGGAGCAGGTTGCCCAGGGAGGCTGTGAAATCTCTGTTCTTGGAGATCCTCAAGACACACCTAGACAAGGCCCTGAGCAACCTGGTCAAAGGTCGCTCTGCTCAAGTGAGAGTTTGCATAGATGAACTCCTGAGATCCCTCCTAACTAGTAATATTGTACAATTCAGAAAGTCTCAATCTGAGAGGTATGAATGGACCCCATTTATCTCTTTGTGTATAGTCTTAATGTAACAGTCAAATTATGACAATTTTGTGGTATGTATTTCCCTGCTGATCTCCTTAGGAGAAACATAAATGCCTGGTATTGGTGGCAGTTTGACAATACAAACCAGATTTGATTAAAGTATAACATGACTTCAGTTGCACTGTATGATATTAATTCCTCCACTGAATTGCGTTAGGTGAATCCTAATTCTGAGAGAGTTTTAAAGACATCACTTATTGATGTAAATTGGTGCTTTCTTTGTGTAATTGAATTCTGTCTAGGACCATTGCTGCATGAATAATTTTGGTTTATGTTGATACTTCTCTGCCAGAGTTTGGCCGTGAGCTATCACAAGCCTGATAGCAGTGAAATGAGGTGGACAGGACTCCTGGAGCTTACCTGACCCGCAGCAGGGTGGAGAACATCAGAAGTCTGATCAAAGTTTTCTAGAGGCAACACATTTCAGCTAAGATTGTGCTGAAAAACTGGCATTTCTATACTGCAAGTGGTATTCGGTTGTTTGTGGTTACTTCAGGCTGACACAGACTCGGAGGTTTCAGTGGATCAGAATCAGAATCCACTCTTAGAAGCTATTTCAGCTCCTCTAAACTGGCTCCAGTCAAAAAAATTCCTAGCTATAGTTGGATTTCCCACTTCTTAGTCAAACCTTGGACCTTTTTTTGCTTAACTTGTGGAGTGTCAAACCTTTGCTTTTTTCAGGCTGTTTCTCCACTTTGACAACATGCTCTGAAATTCTAAATGTGCCCTTTGGTGCGCTCGCAGCCCTCCTGACTTTACATTTGTTTAAACCTTAACAAGCCTTTTCTCTGCTCCGTCTGGATTCTTAAAAAAAAAATATATATTGAGTCATATGGAACTGGGCATCCCCTCCTGTGTACCCCAGTTCAATATCACCTTTCCTTCTGATACTAAAGCACTGAGAACTATTCTGCTTGTGATTTTTCAGCCAGTTATGAATCCACTTTTGTAGTAGCCTTATCTGCAAGATCTTTGCTTGCTTTTGAAAATGTCATGCGAGGCAATGTCAAAAGCCTTATTTAAATCAAGATATATGAAATATTCTGTTTTCCATATCTGTAAGTTCCATTATTCTGTTGTAGGAGGCAAATACAAGTTCTTTTTTGACAAATTTTGGCTTCTACTGAAAGAAATCCAAAAGTTGGCACTAACAAGCCTGTGCTCTGATTTGAAAAACTCTGTTGCACTTTTGGGTATTTTCCATATGTAAAAATTTACATAAATTTAACTTCTACCCTTGTCTGGTTCAAGCCCAGAGACAGACAACTCGCATGTTACTTCAGGACCTATTTTGGATGATTTCACAGATATCAAATGTAACTTCTCATGCTCTCTCACATCTTATAGAGGTAATTTTTTAGAGTATTTTGTATGCAGCCACGTACTATGAGTCAAGAACATTTAGTGTTGTTGTCAAGGTAATACAGCAAATATTTTCTCAATCTATGGAATTCCTGGAGACTATAGAAGTCCTTGAAAAATATGCAGGGTATTGTGGATGGAATGTCAGAGCAAGATGAAAAAAAGTTCATTGACTAAAAGAGAAGGACTCTGGGTATTCCTCTTGAAGACTGTTCTATTTCTTCACTCAAACTGAAGTGTCTTTGTGTTCTTTCTGTCTTATGCAATTTTGTGTGTCTTAATACAAGGAAAATTGGAAGGGGTCCCTGTGGTTTACGTGAGTGGCTTTCAGAAGTCTTAGGGTCCACCAGAGAAGAAATGATGTGTAGAGTAAAACTGAATAGTAAGGCTGCAAACCCTTGCAGCCAAGAATTCAAATTTTCTGTAAAAAGGAAAAAGTACTTGAAAGAAATGAATCATGGATCTCAGGGGAGCAGGAAATAGTAATGAACCTGACAGCAGGTCTGTGCAAAGGGCACTCAACTCTGCTAGGATTGAAAACCTGGTGGGATGTGAGAGATCCCATCTGGTCTCATATGGGGAGAAGATCCAAAAGTAGGAGGATGGAAAATCCACTGTGATGAGTATCTTTAGAGACAAGACTAGCAGGGGAATTTCCTCTCCCTTTGAGAAATCTCCCCACTTTTGTCTGTCATATATCAACATATATCCACGTGTTTTCTTCACTCAGCAGACTTAAGACTTTGTTTAATGTAAGCAACCAGTTGCCATATTAAAACACGGTATTCATACAGCATTTGTCACAGTTTGTCAAAACTGTTTCACAAATTTAGAATAATACTGAAGGTTATGGGACTGTGATATTTGAGCCAAATATCTTCTATATGATATATGCCATTTAAAATAGTTTGGCTATTTGGAGCAGCTATTGTATTATAAAATCCAAGTAATTTCCTCATTCACCGCTGTACATGCACATAAGCTTTCTGCTCTTCTGTGTGCACACAGATTCACATGTGTAAAATGATTTGCATGCATAAGTACTCATCTTTAAATGAAAGAGTTCTAGGATGCTGTAGATACTATACTACAATTCTGCAAAAAACTTTAAAAGCAACAAATGGAACAAATATAACCTCAATACTGATGGCATAATGAAGTTTTGAAAAAATAATGACAGTGCTTGTGTTATGTAGGCGAAAGCTTTTCCAAACTTGCTGCCTCAATCACTGTCTTATAATATCAAAATGGCTTCATAGGAATGACAGATGAACAGCTTGTAAGTCTCATTTTGAAAGTTGTGGTTTAGGAACATAAACAGCATCTGAAATCGCAAACTGACTTCAAACAGGGTTTTGTAAAACCGAAGCCAAACTCTGAGAATATTTTGTTACTGGTTGTGTACACTCATTGCTAATTTTCTGTAAACATAACAGTATGTTCTCCCCTTTAATGCTGAAAGACTTTTTTTCATTTAATTTTGATTTTAATTTACATTACCTAGCTATTATTCCTCAATGAAAGTCAGCATTTGTTTCTCATGGCTGCATGTATGTTCAAAATTGCCAGAAAGCTGTTTTAATTCAGTTAGTTTCATTTCTTGACTCAATCCCTGTTTAAAAAATGGCCTTTATTTATTCCCTCTTTATGGCCCCTGTTTATGTATAGTCTTATTGAGAAGTCGAACTGATTAAAGTAAACCACACTAGATCTCAAACTTCTTGAATTTTAACTTCATGAAATTGGGAGCTAAACAGTTCTCATATTCTGCGTTCAATATGCTATTCATGTTTAAAGTTGGCATGCGCTTTAAATAAATTGCTCTAATTTAGATTAAATTAGTAATAGATTAATGTTTGCCAGTGCGCGGTGAATTGCAGGAAGGCATAACAAAATTTATAGGATGCTTTGATTGTGCTTATTAGTTTTCATTTCTTGTTTTATGACTGTATTTACAGTTGGCTTGGCAAAGAAATTTGAAACCTCATGAAGGTACTCGTATCAGATTGTGTGCACCATGACTTAAATTTAAGTCTGCTCAGCGCAAATATGGGTTACAGTGATAGCTACTTACGCAGTTACGCTTTGAAACACTTGGACTGTGTCACCTGTTTAATTTTGGTTTTCATGAGTAAAATTAATGGTTGAAAGGTACTTGTGTTTAAAGAAATTATATGTCATATTGTAAAGAGGAACAATACGTAAGGAATGTTAGGTGGAGACAGAGGAAGAATGTGTAGGAGCAAAAAGCTTCGAGGTATTTTGAGAAACTTTCAACACACATTAATACAGTTTTTCTATCCTTCACCTGTATTTATTCTATATTTATTGTACCACAGCAAAAGTGGAGTGAACTAGGATGTGTATACACTGTACAACAACTGTGAAACAGGCTTGAAGGCTTTGAGTCCCTGCTTTATATCATCTCTTCTGGGTTATCCTGAATTCCCAATGGAGTTTCTTGGTCCAATAAAAGTCTCTTTGCCACTAGAAAGGCTAATAAAAGCAAATACACTTACTGTAATATCACTTACCAAATCCACCAATTTAATTTGCTGTTTATCCTCTTATATTTTATATAATTGTTGTTTCTGGCAGCTTGGCTGCTGCCTTACTAGATAATGTATTGTCAGCAATGGTTATTACCAGGAACCAAAGCTTTGCAGCTCTGAAACGGTATTGAGCAAATGCAAGTACGTTCAGTGTGACCAGCTACAGTTGTTAAGTGATGGTTGATTGTTCCTCTGCCTATATATGGCTTCTAGTTATAGGTGAAAATAAAAATAATAGGGGTGAGGAACATCAACTGTATGGGATACATTTATTGTATCATGATGGGTGTTTGTTTTTAGTGGGGTTTTCTGTTTCTTGTTTAGATGAAGAATATAGTGGCTGGATTAGCTTTAGCTTGATAACTCTCACGACTACCAAAGGCATTTCCTCTGTCTTTATTATTCATAAACAGGATTGTGAAGATTGACAGAAGTAGCCTTAATTTGTAATTGATCCTAGCCTCATGTTGTAAAGGAAAATATCAGATTTTGTCAGTCTCGCACCAGAGGGGGGAACAAGCGTATGGATATGGTCTTAATTGGTTGCTTGTATTTCAAAGTTGCTAAATTATACAGTAATGTCAGAGACAGCTGAATGCCATTTGGAGAAAAAGAAGGATTGGTTTACAGTTTGGTTGCATATGTAATAGGATTCATATAATTGAATATCTGAATTGAGGAGAACATTCTTTTACTTCTGATGTCAAGTATTTTTCCAGCAGTCTTGACAAGATAACCTAAATAGTTTTATGGATTTTATACCATAAGGAAATCAAATAAATCTAACAAATAAATAAATAAATATAAAACTAATTTTTAGTAATGTGCATTCAAATTCGCCTAATTTCAGTATTGAAACTAACTGCAAATTGTCACTGTTCTCACTGCATTAGAAATATCCTGGTGTGGTCTTTTCTTATTTTCTTGATTGTTTCCCCTCTCCTACTGCCTCTCTTCCACCCACCCCCGAAGAAACTAATAATTGTGGAGCCAAAGTCTTTAAAAGACAAATGGATTCTGCATGGTTTTCCTGTGACACATTATTACTGAAGGTGCTAAAGGAAAATAAGGAGAAAGAGGAAAGTTGTACATGGGTCTGCTTTTCTGAGCCCAAGCCACAGAGCTAATAGGGGCTACTGTGTCTCAGCAATGGACATTTCACCTTGGGACTAGAGTCAGTGTCCTTTCTTCTCTTTTTCAGGACCATTTTACATATAACTGCTTTTTAATCTCCTTGGTCAAGACTTCTTAACAGTGGTCAATGACCAGAGTAATCCACATTTAAAATGTTGCATCTGTTGCTATAGACTCCATCATGTACATTTGGGAAATAACCTCACATTCTTGTGTGCTGTGATGTGCATACAAAATTCCCAAGCTTCTGAGCTAGTGAAAGAAGGTACATTTTAAAAACGCTGATGGGGTTTACTATTTCTGTTAGAAATAGAAATATGAAGAAACAAAAGAACGTTACCTGGCTCTTTAAAAAAAATTAGGAGTTCGTAAGATTGGGTTTTGTGTCCTTTATATGACTGCCAAAACATCCTGATACCTCATCTAGTTTCTATAAAACGGTGGGTCTGAGGTAGCCTGTAAGTGGTAAGCAAGGAGCAGATACATATGGTCTTTAACAGAGAAGTCCAGTGGAAATTAATATAAAAACCCAATACCACATCTAATTGTATTGCTCTATACACGGTTATAGGCTAAAAGAGGAAAGGTGGGGTTTGCTTGGTATCTTCTCTCCCTTAAAAAATTGTACATATCAACCTAAATGAATGAAAAGTAGAGTACGCTAGATATGTAAAACAAGTAGTTAAATAAGTAGGTGTTTGATAAAGACATTAGCAGAAATGAGTACAATTTTGACATACAAACAGCTCGTTCAGTCTCATCTGTTGCAACTTGAGCTTGCCACAGTTGTTGCTGTGGAGTTACTTGAAGTGTCAGCAGATCCCAAACTGAGGGATATTCTTTCACTTCCCAGTTATTTCTCGGAGAAGACCATGTAGGCCAACATTCAGAGAAATCCTGTGTGTGCTGTAGCCACCTCTGGATTGACGCACATCAGCTCCAGATATCCTAAATGAGAAGATGCACATTTTATCCAGAGGAAACTCTGAGGAGTGTTATGGTCATTTAAATAAAATATTCCAGTTTAAAATCAAGGGTTATCAAAGCTATCTCTAAGAAGCAGCATTGAACAGTGGCAGGAATTGCACCTGGTAGATGAACAACTGCAGCTTGAGGGCGGGTTATTTATTTCAGTTTAGGCTGTTACTGAGAAAAGAGAGAAAGGGAGCAATTACCCTGTGGTGTTTCTTTGAAAATACATCCTTAAATAGTCCAGTAGCGTGGTTTGGTCATGCTGCCGGTGTATTGGTACTGCTCTGCAATCAAAGCAGTGATTTAGTCCTAAACCTGGCTGGTTGAAATTGTTAATGTTAATTATTTGTAGCGTTTACAGAATTGACAGCATGCATGGCTGTGTTACCTCGGGTACACAAACAGTGGGTGAAAACTGAGAAACACTGCAGAAACCACAAAAGGTGAGATTGGAAATGAAGGCACGGTGAAGTGATTTGCTCAAGGTGATAAAATGAGTTATTGGCAGAGTCCCAGTGAAACTTTAGACTGAGGGAGCAATCTTGCCTAACTCTTCAAATATGCAAATGGATCCACATCCTGTAAGAACTAACACTTTCCAAAAATACACGATATTTTTATTAGTAGCTATCCATAAAGAGCTTTGCTCAAATGTAGCACGTTTGACTTTGAAATAAAATTATTGTTCTCCTGTTATTATTAAAGTCAAGTTACAATATATTGTTGCAGGCTCTGCTGTTCTTGAGAGATTTTTATCCTGCATAAGAGTTCAACTTATGAATATTTACATTAAGAGGACAACCTGTACAGCGTTCTTTTGGTGCATTACATGCATTTTTAGTGCCTTGGGTTCTATATGTGTGTTTTGTTTAGGGTTTTTGACTCTCTTTTTTTCAAGGAGTGGCCATTTAAAAAAAAACTTAAATCTTAAAAAAAAAAAATTCACTACAGGATTTTAAGGTTGTTATGTCCACTTTGCAATATGTAGTTATGGTTTGAATTTCTTTCCAATAACAAAACCTGTTTAAAAGTAGTTAGCTTTAAACTCCTCAGGGACAGGTAGAGATATGTTTGGCTTTTTTCCTTCTTTTTTATAGTGCGAGTCTCATGATCCAAATGCATGCAGGGCTTTTTTTTCTTTACATCCTCCCCTGAAACACTGCTATCTGATCTGAACTGTGGGGCTCCTGCTTAGGTCTATAGGAGAGGCTGCCTTCCTCTGCGGACTTACTGCTGTGTGTAATGCGTCAATAAGGTCTGTCACGCCTTTTTAGTGGTTGTTTTATGAGACAGGAAAAAATCAAATTGTTTCCTCTACACCAAAGCATTTAATCATGAAATGAAAATGGGAGGAGTGTTCTTTATCAAAATGGATCTTATGACTTCCTTTGAAAAACAGGCTCATGGTCAGAACGTGTTTATCAGTATATTTATATAGTCACAATCTATTCAGTGCCCATCAGTGTCCATTTTACATTAGAATATAGAACCAAATGAATGCTTAAAAATCATAATCAGTGAGGAGTATTTAGGAATTTGCTTGTTACGTATTTTTGGTGGGCTTTTTGCAAGTAATATGCATGGAGTGAAGAGTAAATAACAGTTCTCATTCCCAGTGGTAATGTAAATTAAGATTAAGCTAAGGCAATTTAAAAAAAAAAAAAAGGCATTTTGCCTGCCTGCTTTAGGCAAAAAATGTCAGCATAGAGAAATAAGTAGGCAAGCATCTCAATTTCATTTAATGCTTTTGGGGAGGGGAGGGTCTTTTCCTCAGGATGGTGTATTGCATTTGGTTTTTTTAAGTCTGCTAGAGACAAAGTTGATTCAGAGAGCTGTGTCAGGTTCTTGTCCTCAGTCCTCTTCCTTCTCTGAGATGATCTAGGGAAATACTTTTGTGAAAAAGTAGGCAGTTGATTCAGGATGATAAAGCAGCAAAAAGGTTTATAGTACTGAAAAGAAGCGGATAATTATGTCCAGGTTGAACTCCTTGAAATGGTTTCCCCATCGGTTCAGGTCAGTCAGTACCCCCCTCCCAAGGCAGGAGTGGGAGTTGCTCTGGTGGGAGCTGGGTGCTCCTCTTAGCCCAGCTCCATCCTCCAACTGCACCCACAATGCTTGATGTTGTCTGCATCCCCTTGGGCAGCTCACTTCAACTCGTCCTTGTTTCAGGCAACAGTTTCGTGGGCAGCTGAGATCATCTAAATGGGTCTTTATATCCCAAGGGGAAAGTCTGTAGTTCTGCCACCTCTGTTGAACCAGTTCTGGTGCCTGTCATACCCCTTCAGTACCTTCAGCTCTCTTGTAGCCTGCATGGAAAGTTGCATCCTCTTTTTTCTGCACTAACGAGGCAAATTGGCTTTGGGGTCTGGGCCACAAGGCCAGTACAGGGCTTTATGTTTGTATATATGTAAGTACAGCCAGTTCTACAACATGCAAGGGGCACGTGGGAGAGGGGAATCTCTCCCGTTCAGCAGACAAACTCTAGACAATGTCACCTCATTTTGCCATCAGTCATTGATTGTGTATTATAGTTAAAAGTAGTTAAAATACTACAGAAGTTAAAAGTGTTGGCTTTAATAAGACCAGTATATAAGTGCATAGAGAAAAATGCCCAGGGTTGAAAATTGCTGGCAACTTGGAGGTTTCTTTGGCCAGGTAGAGTGGTGAAATGAGACACTAATATACTGTTGCCATGTGAACATGTTGTTTAAAAAAAAAAGAAAGAAAGAAAAAAAAAGTTACTGGAAAAATACCATTATCAAAGATTCTACTATTTTTCTGTCTCTTTGGGTACCAAATGTCTTTTCTATACAGCGGTAAGCATTACTAATGGATTTTCAGTTAATCACAGCAAGTAATGTATAAAACACTGCAATATAAACTGTAAAAACTCTGTACTTTTTAATTTCTGAGCCCGTTGTCCCTGATCTGTAATACACCACGGTTATGCAGTTGTGCAGGCATGAGGCAGCTTTTATGGGGGTCAGTTCCTCAGCAGATGTGCTTTGCATTTCTGAATGGTTTGTGCAATTTTAATTCTAGAAGTAATTTCAAGGTTAGTAGGCTTTATGTCCAGCTGGCCACAATTGTGCTTTCTTGTAGGTGTTGGTCTGAATGTTCTTGTGTGTTTTCTTTTTCTGACAAATTTCCTTATATAGCAAAATCACACAGAAAGTTCTGCAGTTTAAGTTATCTCATGGAGTGCAATTTTGTATACAACTATTGATACAATTTTGAATTTTCTCTGAAATATTAAATTTTGTTGTCTTTTTACAGTCATGTCAAGCAGACATAGATCTGTGTCTTGCACCAGGTAAATGGAGGTGCTGGTGGTTGTCGTTATAAAATCCAGGATATTCAGGAAAAGTCTGTTCATTATACACAGCAGAAATTAGTTTAATACACTCTTCTTTCCATGTGTGCTTATTCACTTTTTCAGTTTTGCATGAAAGCACCTCTTAGTAGAAGAATAGGAGTCTGATAGATTTCTTTTAATTAGTTTTTCCAAGGGAAGGAAGTAATTCAGATCAACTGATCTATTGAGATGAAGTACCAACTTCAGCATTGTGGCTATTTGTCCTACAAGAACTTATTAGGGCCAGTTAACGTGTTATTCTTTGATTATGGTTTCCTGCAGGGAACTACTAGGAATAACAAGATGATGTCCCTTCTGTCATAAATTTATGAATTAAGCATTTGAAGAAGGACGACAATTTCATACGAGTAAAAACACAGGGGAAAAAATAGGAAAGGAAGTAAAATTTTAAAGGATAGTTGTATAGCATGGACTTACTAACTTTATTTCATGCTTATTACACTGCAACCAATCACTGCTGTATTTTTTTAATACTATGAGGGAAAGTGTACAGAAGAAAATAAATGGTTTTTTACTATGACGCTTTGAAGTATCATAGCTTCTTGCTCAAAGTTGAATCCTTCTGTTCCAAAGCAGGAGGAATGATATCATATACTAAAGCTCACATTTAGGAAAATGGTGCATTAGGTAAAAGAAAGAAAAACGTTTGAAAGTCTTGATTACCTTTCTGGAATCAGTTAAATAGCAATTTATGTGAAGAATATTCCTTATTGAGTAAACAGTTTTATCTGAATACCCCAAGTCAAAATTAACGTATTGGTACCTCAGATGCATTTTTTTTCTTATGGTATACAGATAAATATTAAAGGTGCTCAGAGATCTGAATGTCCTAGGACATGTTTTTTCCAACAGGTTTTTTTTGGCAAAATACTAATTTGCTATTCTTAGTTGTTGTAGGTCTCTGTTGATGAAATCAAAGATTTATTTACATTTAAAAGCTATAATATCCCCTTTAAAGTCTTTATAAAGAGGACTTTCTTTTCTTCTGCAATAGTATATATTAACCACTCTCTAATGCCCCAGGTTCCTCAGTTGTCCCCATAACTGATTCCCATTGGCCAGGTCTGTCTTTTTCTCCACTTGCTGCATTATCTGTCTCCTCTGAGGGTGCATCTACGTGAAAGTTTCCATTTCCATCAGGAGAGCACTCGTGAAATTTCCACTCATGCCTGTTCCTCACCCATTGAATTGCATCTCAGAGTGGTCTTGGATCTTGATGTCTTTAGAATGAAACTGAACTGAAAGATGCACTCTGGCCCCTGTCGGGTGTTCAGGGTAAGAGCTAGTCCAAAGTGAAACGTATGGAGTCCATATGATATGGGTGCTGGGCTCTCAGAAGCAGCTGGTTCACCCTCCAGTGCCTCTCCTGCTGCCTTCCATTGTAGATGCAGCCTCAACCACGGTTCAGAAATCCGCGATGCTCTCATTTGACAGGCACTGTAACTGTGACTTTGTGAGCAGTTAAATATGGCCAAGAATAGTCCAAATATGGCCAGTAACTAGTTCTTAAAGTGTTCACACATCTTAATTTCGTACATCTCAATACTGCCTTCGTGAGGTAGGTTGTAGCAGTGGCTTACTCATTATGCATACGAGGTAGCAGAGGGAATTGAACTCGTCCCAGGTCATTCAGATAACAGCGGCAAAGCTGAAGCAGATAACATTCCTATTCCGCCTTTCCTTTGTGTAGTATAACCAATGGTATAATTGGAATGTTATTGCCCAAAGCAGGAGGAAGCTGTGAATACGCCAATAATGTGCCGCAGGAGGAAAAAAGGAGGAAAAAGGAAATCTAAGCCAGAGGGGCTGAACAACGTGGAAAATATTTCTAATAATTAGCTAACAAGTAGAGCATTTCAATTACTAGTTTTCAGGTGTGGCATGTTTGACAGAGTTGTTTTTAAAAGATCACATCAGCATCCTGAAATGATGATGATAGAATAGCACCACAGACACACATTCAAATCATTTGTCATCTCACTGCAGTGAATTACGCTAATAGCAGTGGGGGTCATTTTTCATACATGATTAAAAGCTGGGTACCATGTTAGTGTAGCAAACCGATAGGCATCTGTAGCCTTTGCCTTTTAGACTTTACCAGCCTAATGTTGGTAAAATTAAACATTGTGCTTTTGCCAGTGAAGGATTCAAGTTATAGAACTCACTGATGGTTATTTGTTTGAGTCCAACTCCTTGTGGGTATTCACGTGCTCCCCAGAACCATGGGATAAAATAGTGGCAGTAGGTGATGTCGGCCCAGAAGAAACCCTCGAAAGGAGCAGCTTGACAGAAGGGATTTGAGAAATTAGCAATCCAGATGTGTATCCCCGCGTCTTCATTCCGCACAGCAAAACGAGCTGGGAACCTTATGGTTTGCAAAACATGGGTCTGGAGAAAGAGAGAGACAGAGAGAAGGAATCTTCTCTGACACCGAGTCAGTGGGCTTTGGGCTACGGCTGTCTTAGCTGCGAGTCTTGGTGTTGCACCTGGGCAGCACAAATGCACAGCGCTACTTGTTGGAATCCTGCATGAAGTATACATACCACAGGTAAAAAATGTTTTTAGTGGAAGGCTAGGAAAACTCTACTTTCTCGTTTTCCTGCCCATCCTCACCCTGTTGGTGGATTGCTGGGTGTCCTGCAGTGAGTGGCCTTCAGTAGTCGAACATTACCTGTATTTGTTCAGTAGTTTAGACATCCTTCTGTTGCCTAGGTTACTACATAGGCATTAGAAAAATTACTGTGTGAAGCAGAAACAGGACTGCTTGAAATATTTTGCTTTGTTTTTAACTTATTTTTGTTAGCTTTCAACTTCGTTAGATGCAGACAGATAAATCAAGTGACTTTCCTTGTCTATTGATCCAGAATTTAAATTGTATTGCGACAGTTCTAATGTATCCTTTTAGCAACATTTATTTAACCTCGGTCTCCCTCCTCAGCCCCTGAGTGCAGTGGAGCCGCTGTTTAAGGAGTGATTCATTTTATGTCAGCTGTTTTGCTGAATGATTTCTTTCAAATGCTATTAAAGACAACGTGCTATATCTCGACTGTACAGCCTTTGTGTGATGCCAATTGAACAAGGACTTTTTCTTGATCCCTTAGAAAAACACAAGCTCAGAAAACTGATGTATCAGCAGTGGTTGAAAAGATAAATCTGTTGTATATATGTCTGGCATGCAACGTCGTTCTTTTTCCATGTTCTTAACATGTCACTTGCTGAATATGCCTATTTTACTTTTTTAAAATGAGGTTAATGTGAAACTGTGCAGGAATAGGCCTGCAAAGAATTTTCCAGAGTATAGTTACTTTTTTAAAAGTGATGAAATATATGTTAGAAAGAAGAGAGTTGTTTTGCATGTTACTTGTTACACCATGCTTAAAAGCTTGAAGTAATAAAGCTGCTCCCTTATTGGCATTAAAACTAATTTTAGTGTAATTACTCATTAACACAGCTCGGCACTGCTGAGCATTCTGCTCACACGGCTGTGTACAAATCAGTTTGTAATGGCACTCGAGGCATTTTGAGGAAGAATGGGGGAAGAAGGAAAGGAAATAACCTAGTCTTCTAAATACGTTCCACAGCTATCAACAGTACCAAATTGCTACCAAGCTGATATTTAATTGCAGCTTTCAGTGGGTGAGTTTTCATGCCTATTCATTGCTTACCTTACTTGTACGATTTACAAGTCCTTTGTGCTTTTATTTGGTTCAGTTTATTTTTCTGACGCCACTAGTTTTTTGTTGTGTTTGACCAATCTACCTATAATGCTGTCAGAAGGAATATTTCTGGTTTTGAGTCTTGGCGTGAGGATAAAACTGGGTTTCTGTTCATCTAGGAAATCTTGGCAGCTCTCCCAGACTCTTCATCTTGATGCCTGCAGGTTCTTCGAGCACTGTGTGTGGATCATTTAAGTAAAAGATGGATCTTTTTCATTACATAGGAAGACAAATACATGAGTATGTGTGATGTGTTTTAGATTAAGCAGGTGAATTTTAAAAATTTATCAGGGGAATAATTTTCCTTAAAGAAATTCCAGCATTTTGTTTCAATTTAATTATTTAAAAAAAAAAGCATCCTTTGTGTCAAGAGCATGTAATTTGAAGCAGATCACCCTACCAATTACCTACAATATTACCAAGACATGTAAGAGAAACCAAGTATTAATGTAAGGTGATGGAAAATAACATGGTTTGCAATTTGAGTGTGAACAGATCTCCCAGCTCTAAAAAGACAACTGCTGTACTAGAGAATGGTAGTCTGATACTGTTCTTTGGCGTTTTGTTCTTTGTAAGTTCATACAGTAGAAATTAATCTCCTGCAGTCTTCCCAGAGTTAAAATGAACAACTAAAGTAGCAACTGCCTGTTGTGCTGGACGTGAAGTGTTCGTTCTTTTTAAAAAATGGAGGCGCTTCATATGTTAAGTAGTTTAAATAAATGTGTGAAGCAGTCAATCAAAGAGTTCACCAGAATGGTACAGAAGATGCTACTTCAGAAGGCATTTGGCTATGCAGCTGTAAAACACAAGTTTGTTTTTATAACAGCTTCCCTCCAGATTATTCCTCAAACTGTTTCATGGTTTTAAATAATATTATTAATGTAATTAGCTAATAGAAGGGTAGGAAATTAAAGCTCTCTGCAAGAGGAAAATATTCAACTGAAGTGTAAAGTGAAATTTGAAATGAAATGGGAGTCAATCAAGCAGGTGCTCTGGGAAAGAGGCTGAAAACTACAGGCACCAAGGAGGTTTTTGCTGAGTGCTGTACCTTGTTCCTCAGTGGCAACACGATGTGGAAGGAGTAAAGGTAGATGTAGTGAGTAAGTCTCCAGTCCAAGGGAACTGTCAGCATGGGCTGAAATTTAAATGTGGGAGAAAGCTGGCTGATGTAACCAGGACCATAAATGTGATACTGAATTGGCACTCTAATTGTCGTTTAGGAGCAGAGAGATGATAGTTGGGAAGATTCCCTGACCCCGATGCAGGGCATTTGTCAATGGTGAACTCTGAGGTTCCCTCCAGCCCACTTCTCTGTTGGGTCTCTTTCTGCCAACATATTTTGCTGCTCTTCCCAGTCTGGTGTAACCTGCAGACCTGGTACAGGTGCTCTCTGTCCCATCATCCAGGTCACTGATGAAGATACAAAACCCTCTCTGGCCCAGAAATCAAGGCCTGGGTAATGCCACTCATTTCCTGGGCTGCCGGTTAGTCTTCACTCCATTCACCACGACGCTGGGACTCTGCTGGGCCAGCCAGCTCTCCCCATGCCCCACCATCCACCTGTCCAATTCAGATTTGGCTTTCCTAGTTCCACCTCTGCATGCCTGGATGGTGTTACTCTGTTTCCTTTGGTTAGCCATCTTGGTCTCTGGTTTTGCTTCCTTTACACTTTCTGTGTTTGAGCTGGGCCAGGAGTTCCCTGTTCAGCCAAGCTGCCTTCTTGCTGTGCCCATTTGTTTTCTTGCATGTAGGAAAATGGATTGTTCTGAGTTTGTGAGTGGTTTGTCTTTGAAGATCAGCGAGCTCTCCTGATCTAAGTTGCCCCTGAGGGCAGCCCATCCATGGGATTACACATGTCCTGTGACCATGCTCAAGTTTCTTCTCCTGTAGTTCAGTGTCTTGATTATGCCAGGTGCCTTCCTCGGTTTCCTCAGGATCTTAAATTTTACCATCTGAGGATCATTTCAGCTAAGGGTGCCATTGACTATCAAATCTCTGAACAGATCTTCCTTATTTACAAATAGCAAATGTAGAAGAGCATCTCTCCTGCTGGGTTATCCGGCACTGGTGTCAAGTTGTCCACAAGACACTTCAGTGTTTACTGCTTTGAGGAATGGTGATGTTGTAGGTTGGAGTAAGGTTTTAGCGGTAACTGTAAGTGCTGATAACTTTAGCTAGAACCTTTTCTGCCCTGAGATGCTGCTGTTGCTCCTTGGTATATGGTACTGTACCATTGAACAAGGGGTGAAGCTGTGTAATGAAGTATGCTGTACTGAGTAGTCTGCAGTAACAAGGTTATCCTTGGGGGCATAGGAGCCCTGTCTGAGCCCAGAACAGCTAAAAACATGGTGCATTTCTGTAAGAAATCTAATTATGGGAACATAAAAACAGTTTAGATTTTGCACTGAGTGTGAAATTAATGGTATAGTCTATTGATCGGGAGGGGCTTGCTGGAGAATCCTTAATTGTGATCTGTGGCTCTTACAGTGTGGCAAGGATAATTAGGAAGATATTCTTGAGTACTTGTCTTTTTGTGATCCATATTTTCAGTACCAAAAAATGCATGTTCCTGGTGCTGGGAGTCTTGCAGAGTCCTGTAAAGATACAGGTATTGAAATAAAAAGTCTCAATTTTAGTATGAAAGCAAGAAGGAACATGTAATTGAAATGTAATTAAATCGGTGATTGTATTTACACCAGTAGTTGTTGGGGGAGTGAAACTTTCCCAGTTGACAGAATGGGCAATATCCAAGAGAGGAGATAAAACATGAATGAGAGCTTCAGGAAAGGTGGAAGATGTGATGGAGCAGTAACAGGCACGCCGGCACACGGGAAGGGAGAAGGGGACATTGCCAGTGTCCCTGTGGAGCTGGGCCTCTGTTGTGGTGGCCATGGGTCCCCAGAAGTACACCCTTGTCTTTGTGGTGGTGTGTTCAGTAGTGTTTCATGTGAAACAATGAAGTGTCTCAGTTCTGCCCACATACTCTTATTATGTCGGACAAATCTGGTAAGAGTAAATGGCTTGTTCGTCCACCATTGTCAGTAGTTGCCTAAGAAATAGAAATGAAAAAGTGAGTTCTGCCAATTCAAGACCTACATATGACATGATGCTTTGGTTGACAAAGGTTTTTTTTAGAATTTAAAATCAAGTTGTTGTTGATGATGGACTTCTCAGTGCAGCTGAGGTGTTTGCGGTGTGTCTGCCTGAAGGTTTGGTTGCTCAGATAACTTTTTCTGGTTTAGTCAGGGTTTTTGCGTGTAGTTTTGTCCTTGTCTGTCAAGACACAAGTCCACGTGTTCTGGTAGTATGTTAGGTGGAGATGCTGCAGCTCTCAATAAAAGCTGTACTAGTCCTGAACTTCTTTCTGGGGAAAATTGGAGCCATTTTAGTTAGTTTCTATAATTAATAAGTGAATAAATGTATTTGGCAGCACGGAGTCCCTTGTGGAAAATGTCATCGGGTGGCTGAAGCTTGGTAAATAGTTAAGAATCCAGAAAAATTCAGGGTATCCTGAGCTTTAGGGTTTTGTTACTAATTGTGCTTCCTGTAATACTCTGTGGTAATTGGGGTCCAGCTGCTCAGAATATTACTGTTAGATTTACTGGATGGATTGCTTTAATAGGATTTGGAGAACAGCTATTTGTACGTTACAGCCTGTGCTGTTAACTTGCCAACCTTTTAATGCAATAATCCCGGAGATTTATCCTAGCTTTAAAGTAGTAATACAGGAAGACGTACATGACTTACCACAAAAAAAGTTTGCAAAGCCTTCGTATAATATGAAGCAAGAGTTGTTTATGCTTGTTAGTATCTTTGTAAAATGATGTAATATATGTTATGAGAGGGAGAAAAAGCATTGATGGAAAGAAAACAGTGACCTTAGTGAAGGTTACGAAAAACTCTGTATTTCCACTGCCATACCAAGTTTGTCACCACATCTTAACTGTTGGCAGTAGTAGAACCCAACCAGTTCAGAAAGCAGTTACCTTGTGAATTGACTTCAGTGTTTAATTGCACAACCTGGATGAGTTTGCACTTCTTAAATTAATTTTGTGTATTCGTCTGTCTTTTTTTTTCTGATTGAGAATAGTATAAATTAATTCTGCATGTTAGTTAAAGTAGAAAATTGGGTCTGGATGTATTTTTGAATAAATAATGCAAGTTGGGTTTTTTTTATTGGTAAACATTTGGTATTACATCTGGTTTACAAAGAAATGAAAATATTGTTTGCCGCTGGTACGTCCTCTTCTGAGGTCATATTTTATCCTCAGTTTTCACCCTTCCCTTTCCCTTGCCACTTCCATTACAATGGAGATTTGGTCTGCTTGCTCGACAGTGATGTGTCCTTTAATATTTCCCATTAGTTTCCAGTAGTTACCTTTGCCTGCATGTCAGCCTTCAGTTTAATGGCCTTTTTTGTGTGTGTTCATTTTCTTTTGTTTCCCATCGTGGTTTTGTTTATTTCTTTTGTGTTTTTTTTCTGTTTTCTTTTTTTAAACCGTGGTGATGTTTGCCCTTCATATTCCCCAATGTTTGCACATGACAAGATGTTGCCATCCCAACATTACCTCCCACTTCACTGACCAGTGCCACTAATGACCATCTAGCACCAGCTACAACAGGACCATTGCCTTCAGCCCCGCGGGACGTCGTGGCCACCCTCGTCTCCACTCGCTTCATCAGACTGACGTGGCGGACGCCTGTATCAGACCCTCAAGGAGACAACCTCACCTATTCAATCTTCTACACCAAGGAAGGTATAAACAGGTAAAGATTTCGACGTGTAAAACGGGTTGTGCTCTTTCATGACTCTTCTTCATGCTAGCTTTGCTTAGAAGCACTATGAACTTTACCTCTTTCATGCTCAAAGTCTTACAGGCTGTGGAGTCCGAGGGGTTGTGTCCCCTTCCCTCCTGCACCCTGATTAGAGGAAGTGCATTTTTATTTGCTTCGTTACTGCATATACTTATTCTTAGGAGCAATGCTTGTGCATGTGTTTGACTGCAAACAGTTGCTACCTGCTTTTAGCAGACTGCTTAGAAACCAAGAGCAAGCATAGACTGTAACACCTCTTCAGGAACACTGACACTGCTATAAATGCTGTCCACAGCGGGCACAGAAACATTCTGCAGATAAACCATGTGCTACTGAGAGTGAGCAGTCACTTCGTGCTTTATGTAGTCTGATTCTAGAGAGAACCATGTGGTAGGTGTTGGTTAAATGTTGATTCTCTCCTAGTAATTCCTGTAAATAGAAGTTTCATGTATGTGAAACATCCATGAGGTTTTGACCTATTATCCCAATGGTTTAGTTCAAGCTACCCATTTTAATTCCTGATGGGATCTACTGCTCGGAATTACAGTTTCAAATTGTTGTGATAAGTTCGAAGAAGTTAGAGCTAACAATCATTTTGAGCAATGCTTAATTAATTGCAAATTATCTTGCTTATCAGATTTATTACTCAAGAGAAAATTATCTGTCTACTTACTGACTGGAGCATGAGACTCAAAGTCATTTGAAGAGAATATAAAACGTGCTGCTATTTATGGTGAATTGCCACTCTTTCTTAATTCTGTAGATAGACATCTTGTCCAGGCTCATGACGATTAATTGAGGCAATTAGTAACATTTTCTTTGCTTCACAACTGTTGTTTTTATACTAATTCCTTACTTTGGTAATATTCATTCTTATTGGAGATATTTTAAGTGGAAAACAGGTGGGATCTGGCCAGCCATTCTTGCTTCTTGCCTCTAGTCCTTCATGTTCCTGGTTGTAACCACTCTACTGGCTGGGTTTTTAGAAAGTAATTTGCTGGAGATGGCTTCATGCCTTTCCCTCTACTGCTTTTGAGGAAACAAAATGCATCCCCTTCCACTACATAGAAGACTATAGAAATCTAGAAGATATTTCTCTTGGGCCAAAAGCATGCGCAGAACAAAGGGTAAGAGGAATCTCATAATTTGTGGTGAATAACTTAGGAATTTATAGGATAATCTGCAGAAACTGCTGTTTCCAGTTCTTGCACAGCAACCCTCCAGGCTTGAGTTAATGTAGTCCACAGAAAGTTTACACAGCAAAGTACTTAAGCTGGTCCTTATGCGTAAGCAGGTGGTTTCATCGACTTCATTGAGATCTTTGTTTGCTGAAGTGTCTTTCTGGATCAGGGTTCAGAGTAGGCTCTGAAAGATTTTTATTAGCACATACTATTTTCTCAACTTTATCCCTCCTTTGCTTTTTGGAAGTTTGTTGGGTTTGTTTTTGGTTTTTTGTTATGCCTCATAAAGACAGTTGGTATCACACATTTCACAGACTGGTATGAAAATACTGTGAAATCCTGCCTTTCAGCCTGGATTTAGAGAATGAGAACAATAAAGTGTAAAAAGAAAAAAAGTTCTGTTTACCATTTTGATGTTACATGGTACTTTTTGACCAGTTGGTTGGGTCTTGTGGAAATGTTGGTTGGTTAGTGGATAAAAAAATAGATGAGCATGTCACACACACCTAAGCAGGTGGAAATCAGAAAATTTTGAAGTCAAGCTTGCATGTGCAACCCTCCTTTCTTCCTTAGTTTAAATGATTGCTTTGTAGTCCTTGAATTATACATGATCATATATCTTTGCTGTGGTTTAAGTGCATATGTATCATCCCCTCATACTATTATGTTTTTGCCTACATGTACCGTTTTCATTGCATGCATTGCTGGATCCTTTTAGTAACCTAAGTGTTGTCTCTTCCTCGCTTGTATTTGAGCAGTGATCAGACTAGGTATTCGATTTATTCACCTTTTAAATCAGGCTTGTGAAAAAATGAAAAAAATATGTATAACATGGAATGGGTTAGCTTAGATATTCTGACATCTCTAAACCATCTTTAAAGGGCTGTAGAGAGTCATCTTCATATTGTGAATTGTAGGAGTGCTTAAATCTCTCTGTAGTGTACGAGGTGTGTGGTTCCTGAGGTATCAGCTGCCTCAACCACCGCTGATTTACGTTCCTTTTATTTTTATCTGTTCAGTGCAAGGAGATACACACAGAAACATGTTAAGGTGTTCCTTAACTTTGCCCTTTGAACTTACTTAGAGGACTGCAAGACACCTAGAACGTGAGTTCCCACCCCGTAATCATGGGGCACTCCTGCAAAAGGCTCTTCTGTGCCCCATCTCTGCTTTATGCCACCAACTGCTTCAGCTGCCAAGAGGTGCCTTCTGCCCCTGCCCCCAGAGAAATTACATACTTTACTTTTTAAACTCAGTGTCTACTTGCAGAACAATGTTGGCCCCTAAGTTGAATGCAACAGATGATTTGGAAGCGGCAGCAAACAAGGAATTCCAGCAAAAAGTGCTTTCATCACTTGTGAAATGATTAAAGCTGGGTTTGACAGTACGTAGTGTCTGCTGAGGAGGGGTGAGTGACAATAAAGATATGTAGGACTTGGGGGTTGCTCTCTTAACAGAGAAACTGAAACTGTCCATGGAAGAGGAGCATTTCAAAGCCTGGAAATCAGCTGTGAAGACAGCTTGTTTCTGCTTGTTTCACTGGCTACAGGATGTCACCAGCTGGTGGCATGTCTTCATGTTGGCTTGATGGTGTCAGAGGCTTTGATTGAGGCAATTACGTACAGATGAAGTGGGTGTCTCGTGGGTTTATTGTCACACCTCTAGAAGAACTGAAATAATCTGATCAGATAGAGATTAGTCTTCCTCATAGATTGTATAGTTACATGGTTATTTCATCCTTGCATTAGGTATTCCAAGTTGAAGACAGTTCCCCTGAAAAGGGTATGAAAATTCCAGTGTGTTGGGGGGGCAAAGGGAGGTTTGGTTCTGTGAAACTTTAGACAAGCACTCAGGCAGAACAACTCCAAACTTTCAAGATTTGGACAAAACCAAAAGAAATAGCTAGCACATTGCTGGTACAAGAGGGTAAATTACATGTGTGAGATACTAAAATAATATTAAACCCACAGTTCAACGTAGTGTGCTTCAAACACAGAAAATGGAGTTTAATTGTGAGTAATCACACTGTCAAAATGTCTCTCTGAGCTCAGTGCCAGGCTCTACAGCTGACGTGGCTGGCACATGATGCTCACTTCTTAATAATTCCCTGAAGGTTGTTTTTTATGTATAAGTGCAACTTTAAATTTCACGTTTCCAGTTTAACACTTGTTTCTGGTTTTGAACTGTAGGCTTTTTCCCTTAGGTACTTGATAGCTATTTTAAACCTTAAGTCTAGTTTACAAAGCTCTTTAGTTGGGGATTAAACTGGAATGAGTTAGAATCGTCATAATGTTCTGTAGGGTAATACAGTTATTCATATAGACCATCTGTTTTGTTACCTATTATGCCTACCTAAACACATCAGAGCTCGTAAAAGGTGCTCAAGGCTCCCTAAGAAAGGGCATAAATGAGAGATTCATGTAGCACTTAATTAGATTAATCTCAACATATTTTTAACATACTGTTGTGAGGGAAGGCACAGTTCCTAGTTATTAGTGAAAACTGCAATACTTTGACGTGTCTGTTTATTTTTTGATAAATGTTGTCTTTCCATTAAAATAATTACGGGTGTTTTTTTGTGATTTTAGATAATAACCTTGGACTGCTGATGTTTGGGTTTGGTTTTTTTTCTGGATAAAATCAGTGAGTGCATTTACACTTGAGGCAGAAAATGCAATATATTTTGCATGTCAATGGGAGATGAATGTTATTCCACAGCTGTGAATCAGTTGGCACTTAGTCTGGGTTTTCAAATACCATGATTGTATCTAAGACACGTCTTAAAGGAAATTATCCGTTTGAAAATGCATTTTCAAGCAAACATTTTGCACTAGCTATAACTGGAAAAGTTAGTAAGAGAAAATATTTACCTTTTTCCCTGCCCCCCCCCCCCCCCCCGTCACATTCTGTGGTGGGTGTGAGATTTCTTCAGTGTGTGTCTCACTTCTCTGTCAGCTTATTTCTTGCAAAAAATACTTTATAAACATTAAAAGAAGAATCTTTTGTAAACATTTTTAATTCAAATGTGCTATAATGATGCTGCTCATTTTACGATGGAAATTAATAAAAAACTGAAATAAAGCTGTTCATGCAATACCATTTTAGCTCAACTTTCATGAAGGAGAATATTCTAGAAAATGTGTTTTAAATAGATCTTCAGTTACAGTAAGTGTATTGTTTCCCTCTGTATAGATGTAGTGTAATAGTGCAGAAATCAACAGGGATTTCAAAATGTTTTCAACCAAGTTATGCTAAATCAACCATACCAATTGATTTAAAAAGAAATAAATTAAGAATGGGGATTTTGGCATCATATTTCTGTGATACAAACTAAAGCGTAATGGCTGGAAGGTGGTAGGAAAGGGGGGAGAGACTGTGGAATAATTTTGCCTGGGCTTCTGTATTAAAAATGATTTAATAGCAGCTAATCATCAGGATGAGAATTGTCTGCCCTCTGCTGTAGAGCTAAACAAAGTCTAGTAGACAAAAGGGAAAGAAAGAATTGTATTCAAAGCAGTCACATTTTCCCTTTATTTTCTCAGTGGGGAAGTTTTTGATTTCTTCTTTTGTAATAGTGTTTCTATTTGTATTTACAGGGAGTAGGTAGCTTCTTTTTCAAGGAAGGACAGTATGTAGCTGTCGTTGCCCAAACGTAGCTCCGTGAAAGTTCACGTGGCAACAGCAATGTGTTGGAAATAAAGGCTGGAGTTAGTTGATGATTAATCTTTTAATCTTCCCCTCAAGCCCGAACTTGATAAGAACCGATCGAGTTTCCTGAACTATGTTCGGCGCAAGACCGTGCTTCCGCGGGGGTGAAGCCGCAGGTTCCCCAGTGACTGGGGGTTGTGATGGAGGTTCACTAAACGTAGGGCTTTAATCCTCCTGGTGGCCTCAATACGCAAAGTGTATTCTCCCAGCTGGATTACTGCTTTCACCTTGCAAAATGTTGGCCTTTTTGCTGAGCCTGACAGAAATGCTCATTCCCACCCAGCGTGCGCTTTCTTTGGGTGCTGGCAGACACCCGGGGGGGTCCAGCAGCCCGTTGCTGTCTCCTTGGTGTTGCTGGAGGTGAGCGTCTTCACGCCGGTCTGATAGAAGCCTTTCTCACGGGCCTGATTCCTGGTGTGTGAGACGAGCGTGAACCCCTGCGGAGGGACGGTTTCTGCTCACGTCAGATCGAATGAGAGCAGTGGAGACACAGGCAGACGCTGCCTTTTGTTGACTCCGCTACTTGTGTGGTAATAGCATAAACGCTGTCTGCCTGGGCGTGTGTGAGTCAGAGCCCGTGGATGTTTTTTAAAAAATCTAAATATTAAGGAGGAACTAAGTAAAGTTTGGAGGTAGAAGAATACATTAAAACAGCTTCTTTGAAAAATACACAAAAAGCAGCCCCACAATATTAACAAAAATGCCTTAAATCTCACCAGACACTGTGTATGCCGCTTAAATATTTTTTCTTCTGGCTTTGGAGCAGGGTAACTATGTCACTATGAATTATCGCATGCTGTTATGAGAATAACAGAGAGACTACTTAGAATTTTGTGATGTCGAGTATAATTTATTCTTTTATGTCGGTGCATATTTTTTCTTCAAAGAGAAGTTACAAAATTAGAAACCGTTTGTCACCAGCAATTTTGGCATATTAACGTTTTATTGTGTAGTCAGCGCAGTATAAATAACAACATAATTAACACATTAGATATATTCAAAGGGGATACATCTTAGTAGCAACTATTCCTTTATTTACCCCTCAAAAATCCTCGTACCAATCAATAATTGTTTCTGTGCCCAAACCTTTTGTTTCCTAAAGGGAACGCATTGAAAATACAAGTCGTGCTGGAGAGACACAAGTGACGATCCAAAACCTGATGCCAGAAACAGTTTATGTCTTTCGAGTTGTGGCTCAGAACAAGCATGGCCCCGGAGAGAGCTCAGTACCGCTGAAGGTGGCAACTCAGCCTGAGGGTAAGCGGTAAATATTTTGAGTCTTCTTGACTTCGGGATCAATTTTGTTTGTTTTGTTTCGTTTTCCCTATTCATTACCTTTCCCAGAATAAGTCAATACTCTTAAAAGTTGCACTTGCAGACCATAGTTTCAAAATGATTTGCCAGGTTGGTGTGATTATATGATTTATTCTCACCATTAAGAACTGAGAAGACATTCCTTGTTAAATTCTCAAAACTTTCTGTTATAAGAGGAATACTTTTAAATTGTCATTAACTGAAAGAGAAAAAAGGAATACTTCAAGAAAATGCAAAGTCTGTCATTTGTTAGGATCATTCAGGACAAAAGGAATCTGACCCAGGGAGCCGGATCTCCTTCAGAAATTTGGTCCCACCTTTACACCCCACAATGAATCCATGTGAAATGCTGAAATGTGGAAAAAATGCCCATCTTTTAACTGGAGTTAATCAATAGTGAAAGTTGATGCTAAAACAATTAGCTCCTAAAAATGTTAATGGTTAGGCTTGGTGACTAGCAGAGTTTCATGCTTACATTTCAGTTCAGCTTCCTGGCCCAGCACCGAATATCCGAGCGTACGCCAGTTCGCCCACCTCCGTTACTGTCACCTGGGAAACGCCATTGTCTGGCAATGGAGAAATCCAGAACTACAAGCTCTATTACATGGAGAAGGGACAGGACACTGAACAGGTACAGAGCCTGGCTCTTCCTGCGTGATACGCAATGGCGTTAACAACCTTTTTATTATGGTTTTACCTTAAATTTCTAAAGACACCTTGTGAAGTGTTCATTTTTCTGATAGCCTGAATCTGTTAGCCTGAAATATGGAAATAATTAAAATTAAAAATCCAGCATGAAATGTATGTGTCTTGAAATTAAAACAATGTAATTTTTTTTTTGTGATGGCTTATTTAGATATTCATCAGCATCAGGTAGCTTTTGGGGAAGTCCATCATACCACGAAAGGAGAACGCAAATAACAGCTCTATCATCACTTGACAGTTGTGGTTCAGATGGTGTAAAGGATGCTTGCATAGTTTTCATAGGTTGGCTGGTTTTTAGTGAAGTAGGCTAACTACTGATTTTAGCATGATCCTTAATATGAACTGTTCTTGAGTTTTTAGATCCAGGGATTGATATTTTGATAGTGCTGAGTATCTAACTGATTAAATTTTCTTATGATTCTACTGGAAGAATCCAGTATGTTCTGTAGAAGTATACAGGCTGCCACCTGAGAATAATCACAACTTTGGGAGGATTAATCCCAGTCACTTTATTTCCCATCTGACTGCATATGAGTATGATTCCAGCTTTAAAAAGTGAAGGGAAGAATATTTTTGTTAGCCTTTAAAATAACTTTTTACAGCAGTTTTTAAATAGGAATGTTGTATTCCTCAGATAAAATTACCTTTTCTCCTTCTGCATCCCCCTATTCAAAATATAGTACTAATTTTTACTAACAGGCAAGTTTCCCAAATTCCTTTTCATTTACAGAAGCAGTGTCCGTGTTATGTATGATTTAAATTGGATAGGTAGAATTTTCTCGTGCAAGCTCACTGTTAGCCTCTTTACAAGTCCCGGCTGTGTATAAACTGTGGATTTAATCTGCAGGTGCTACAGAAAGGTGTCATTCCTGCTTTTGACTTTGAGTCTTACTGTACTGAAATTCTTAAGACATTTATAATAGCTGCAGACCTGGTTCTGACCTTGACTTATATTTATGTTTCTTTACGAAAAGGATGTTGATGTTGGAGGACTCTCCTACACCATTAATGGATTAAAGAAATACACAGAGTATAGTTTCCGAGTGGTAGCTTACAATAAACACGGTCCTGGAGTCTCGACCCAAGATGTTGTTGTACGAACGTTGTCAGATGGTAAGCTGCTTTATTCTAGTTCCGCTCCACCCCACCCCCGGAATTATCTGGTAATTTCCTTTAAGTGAATTTTTAACCAGACTTCTATGGGGTTTTGTTCATTGTTGCCCTGTTTTATTAATAACGTCGTTGTTGCGTATGGCCATACGTGGTGGAAGTTCCCCCAGAGGCTTTCCAAACTGGGTGAAGGAAAATTACCATACCTGCAAAAGTATCTTGTATTCTGATTATGAAACAACAGTGTCCTTCATTTCAACATCAGTAGTTTATTTCATGGGTTATTGAATCTACAAAGTATTAGGAGCAGACAGAAAAAGCGGTATATTGAATGCAACAACTCCACATTATTTTTTAGGTTCTATAAGCAGACTTTTGCTTGTGGAGTGGTTTTATTTTAATTGTGGTCATATGGGAAAATGTTGCATGTCTTTGGACTCCAGCACAGAAACTCTTAAATCAATTGCATATAATAATGAAAGCACAAAGTGGTAACTGTATTTTCTGTAATGCAATTAAAGAGGTAATGTGAGCAAATACAGATACATGAACAATTGTAGAATGATCAGAGTTCATGTTAACTTTTATTTTTTATAGAGAAGTTTGTTTATATGTAAAAAGAGTCAGACCAAAAGTGAGCCTAGCCTGGAATCCTCTCTCCAGGAGTCACCAGAAGCAGAATAGACGAGCAGAGAGGAGTATTGTCCCAAATTCTCTCTGTCTCCAAAAGTTTGTTTCTAGGGGACTTCTTGAATCTGCAGTGGTTTCTGTCTTTTATTAATTCAGTTTCTCTTTCATGAAACCCTGTCAGCATCCTCCTTAACTCACGTCAGCTTTTATCATCCACAACATTAAGTGGACAAAGATTCTATAAATAATTTTTTGTGAAAAATCAATCCTTTTTTTCTGTTTTGAACCTGCTGTATGTTAGCATCATTTGTTGCCTATAGCCATACTGCCTGACAGAGCGAATAATCAGTGTCTACCGCTCTCTGTCCCACTCCTCATTTTTTAGACTTCTGCTGTATTCTCCCTCATTCATCTCTTTTCCAGATTCCAAAGTCACGGAAATGGTTAGCCATTTCTTTTGTGAAAGTTGTTTCAACCTTCAGTGCCCTTTTCTGAGCTTTTTTCTAGGTTTTTTGTTCTCCTCTGTGCTTTTAAAAATGGAGGTAGAGGGGACTAAAATCGTATCAAAGATGCAAGCGTGTAATTACTGACTGACGTTTTTGGCTTATTCTGAGCACTGAGGTGATATTTTTGGGGTAGACGGATCTTGGTGGAATTGGTCTGCTTAGAGCCATCATTTTGCACATAGCGGTAGGATCATTTTTCCCATGTGTGTAACTTTGTCTACCATGAATTTCATCTGTCACTTCAATATCCAGGCACAAAATATCCTAAGGTTTTTCTGCAGTTCTTTACCATCAGATCTTGTCTGTACTAACAATTGTCACCTCACTGCTCATCCCCCTTTCGTCACTTAGGAATGTGTTGAGCAGCAGGGGTCTTGGCACATACCGCGGTGGAGCTCCACAGGTCATCTCCCACCACATATGTTCTTACCTTCTCTTTCAACCAGTTGTTTACTCAGGCAAGGACTTCCCTCCTAGCCCCTCTTTGCATTGTTTCTTAAGACCTCTCCAGCAGGTTTACAGTGTGGGATTTCCCTTTAAAAAGTGACAAATATGTATTATTACTCCACATATCTATGAATTTCATGCTTTATTGTAGCTTCAATTTATTTGCTTAATATGGGTTTCTGACTTACTACTTGAAGTTTCTCAAATGGAACCCCCTTTTAAATACTGGCATCAAATTTGCCATCTCCCAGTATCGAGGTAATGTGTGAGAGGTTACATGTAAGTCACGCAACCGTTTCGCTCCCAAGTTCCTTGAGAAATCCTGGATGAATAGCATCTAACCCTTGGCAACGCGCTGCTCTTCGTTATGTCTGACTCTTCCGTAATCCCTTATATCGACATTTCCGTCTGAGAGATCCTGTAAGTCCCTTGTAAAGGGTGTCATGGAAACCTCTCCTCTTCCTTTCGCTCGGTACGAATGCAAAGCAGATAGTTGTGTGGTCTTATCGTTTTCTCCCTGTCATACCCTGACCGTTTGCTAACTCTACAATTTCTCTAAAGGGCTTCCAGCTCCTTACTTGTTTGAAGAATTTATTACTGGTTGTAATGTCATTTTCAAGTTTTCCTGAAGTTCTTTCTGGCCCAACTTACGTTTTCACATTTAACCTGTAGAAATTTATTTTCTAAAGCTTTCTGAAGAATGTTGTCTTGCTTCTTACAATCTTACAACCCTGCTGCTTAACCATGCTGTTCTCCCCTGTCAATCTCTCAAATCCTTCCAGATGAATGATGCACGTTTTCTTCTTGTGTTTTCTTATTGTGGTGTCTGTAAGCAATCTCCGTTGTTTCCTACAGGGATTTCTTTCTAAGCTTCCTTTAGCTTCTATTTAACAAGCTTCCGCATTTTTATGTAGGTTTTTGCTCCTAATCTGTTACAGTGGTTTGTTGCAGGATAGCTCTTCGTGTATTACAATTTGAACCAAGGTTTATGTGCTGCTTATAAGGATTCCTTCTCTTCTCATGGTCTTCCTGATCTATAGGGAAGCAATCATGTATTACAGCTAGAAGTGTAATCTCTGCACATCACACCCTGATGGAGGGCATTTCTCTTACCGACTGGTCCTTGCAGTCTCTCTGAACCACCAGCATGTCATGGTCCTCCTGCCTGGGTGGTTACTGTACAACGTACCAGGCTAGGCTATGCCTTTCCTATTGAAGCGTGGTGTATCAGCCCATAGGAAATCCATTTTATTTGTCGGCCTGGTTAAATTCTTAATCTGGTCTGAGCCTAAGCTTACTTTGACATAATATGAACTGTGCACATGGTGAGATACGTGTATATGAATACATTTACATGCATGTATCCTTTCCTGTGCCCTACTGACTTTCTCTCACCAAGACTGCAATATAGGCATTCATTATTAATCACTCCTTGTGAAACCCATGAGTTTTTTTAAGGTTGTTCTGAAAGTAGGCACCAACTGCGTAAAAGCAACAGCAAAGCAAAAAAGCTTAGCTTTATTTCATTTCCTCTTCTTAACTCCTGTTGCTTTTTAAAGGATGTAGCACTTAATCCCTAGGTCTGGTGATTTCAGACTCAGTTCAGTTGGCAAGAGAGAAGGAAAAACAAATCCTTGTCATCTCCATTTCTGTTGTGGGACAGTGCGAGAGGGATATTTATTTAACCACACCCCAGTGTACCTTTTACTTATCACAGGGCTGCTTTCACTTCATGCACCCAGGAGAGTGTTTTCTTAGGTATTGTTGTGACTGGTGTGAGTTATTTGGAAAATACATTATTCTGACCAGAACAATCTTTACCCCTGTTGTGCTACTTCCCTGTCCTTGTGCTTTGCTGGAGCCTCACCTTCCTGTCTTTGTTATCTCTGCCTTTGAGATAACATTTGTGAGTCTGAAGTGCTGTGATGGGGATTTCCTCGGTCTCAGGTTCTCTCTTATATTGCCTTTTTGTCTAATGGCGTTTAGCTGTCATGACCAGCAAGTTGCTACAGGTAGTAAAGAACTAACAAAGAGTGGAAGTTTAAGAGCAGAAACTGTCTTTGTGATGCACTTCACCTGTTCAGTGACACAGAGATGGGTCGCCTCTGAGGTTTTCCTGTTACAGAAAACCCTAACAACAAAAACCATGGCTAGAATTTTAAATGCAGGTTCCCAGAAACAAGCATGTAAATTAAAGATTTGATTTTGAAAAGTACGGAGCGTGATCTCTTTTCTTAAGAGTTGATGGGAAGTACCTTTACATATAAAACTTTTTTTATTTAGATACCTGTGATAAGTAAAGACCTGAATAAAAACTGAGTTTGTTCTTTGTGATGAAAATACATAAACCTCCTAAGCCAGTCACTCTATGTCATAAAGTACCTCTGGTAGAATTTTGTAGTTACTTTATATAGTGTCTTAAACCAGAATGGTTTGTACTTTCATAGTGAATGATAGCAGAGAGTAGTTGTGTATGGAAATACAGTATTTGATACAGTATATGGAAATTTTGGAGTTGTAATTCCTTCAATGTTTCTAGTCCCCAGTGCTCCACCACAGAATCTAACACTGGAGGTACGGAATTCCAAGGTAAGGTGTGGAGAATCTCCTGTTTGTAATGGGTAAATAAAAGGTTGGTGGGTCTTAGGTCGATCAAATTTTAGGGCTGCTTTGGGTCTTTTTTTCTACCATGCTGCTTTTCAGCTATTTGAGTTGCCCAACAGGAGCATATCTGAATGTGGGGCTTGAAGCATTAGAAACTCCAGTCCAGTTGTGGATTGTACTTATGGAATGCAGTGAAGACGGGGACAATGTACCAAAGCATGGAGGCTAATGAGGAAAGAGGTTTAATCAGGCACAAAAGCCAGAAGCACCAGAGCTTGAATGCATTCCTGTTGATTAACTATTGTTTACAGTGTGTGTGCACACATATGCATGTTTATACTGTCCTGGGCACTTCAGAAGAGAAAATTATATACTTCGTCATTATGACTTTAGTGATTATGATTGGAGATTTTTTTAAAAAGCCTTTTTTTCAAAACTCTCTTCCAAATACCTTCTTTTATTGCCTGTATGATTAAAAATAAATAACTTCATGCACATAAACTACAGGTAACTTGTACCCCTTAGAGAAAATACCAGTTCCTAAAGATAGATCCTCAAGTAAACCATGTCTTAAGATAACCTGAAGAAAATGAAGGGGAAACCCAAGAGGCTATTTGTGAAACTGGAATCAGAAGGTCTAATAGGATTGAAGCGCTTAGAGTTGAACTTCTATAGGAACGTGTATGACCTGGGCTGCTGCTGAATCATAGGTTTTTTACTTTTTACATATAGCCTATGGTTTACTGTATGAAGAGGCAGTATTTTCTGTATGCATGTTTTTCCGTCTTGTGTTTCATGAAGTATTAGCACTAGAGTAGTTTCTCTGGCTGCGTGGGAGGCGATGACTTTGTAATGACCTTCTACCTTCCACAGAGCATCATGCTACACTGGCAGCCTCCTCCTGCCGGGACACACAGTGGACAAATCACTGGCTACAAAATTCGCTACCGTAAAGTGTCCCGCAAGAGTGATGTAACAGAGAGCATTGGTGGGACCCAGCTTTTTCAGCTAATTGAAGGTGAGCTATTATTTGCAAGCATTTGTTATCAGAAGGGGCTTTTCAGGTGCCTTTAGTGGGCTGAGGCTCAGAGGCAAGTTTATGTAGGGTTCTTGCCTTGGAAGAAAAAATGAAAACACTTAAAATGAACATTTGTAGGTTATGAGGTAGCATAGGCTGGCTAGTGATAACTGAAGTCTACTGACCTGTTTTCTAGCCCTAATTTTGCCACTGATTGGCTAAGTGGACTGGACAAGTCATTTTAAAACCTTTATAAAAGGCATGGGGGTTGCACGGAGAAGATGGTCCTGAGCTCATTGTGTCTGCCTAAGTGCCAGAAATAAACGTATGGAGAAGGATGCCAGAGAAATGCAGTTTGGCTGCGTGGTTGGCAGACTCCCCTGTTTGCATGTGGGTTTAAGGCAGGGGTGCTCTGTCTTGGCAATGCTCACCAGCAAGCCCAGCTCAAGAGTCCTATGAACTTCTTAACTCAGGCATCTGTGCAAGTCATCCCACCTAGTTTCACTGACATCAACCTTTTTTCTTCTTTCTGGCATGAATGTAATATATCTGTCTATTTTGTACACTGAAAAAATCCAGTCTAGTACATTACTTAGTAAAAATTATATATTGTTACCAGAACTAGAATTTTGTTTAACAGAAATAAAGAGTACATGAGAACAGGAGCAAGACTACGTTTTGTTCATTTTTTAAATCTCTGTAAATGAACAGTTGGTTAAAAGAGAAGAAATTGTGCCTCTTAGAAAACTAATATGCACTTTTTAACAGGATGTTTTGATTTGTTCTCAGAAAACTCCAGCTGTGACTCAGTAAGTTTCAGTTTTCTCACAGAGTAGTTGATATGTGCCTGTGCCTGTAACTAGAGTGAGTGTATTTTTGCCAGGAACAGGGCCTGTTTAAGAAGTTCCATATATCAAATTTTGAGTGCATTTTCATACTGCTTTGATTATTGATTATACATTCTTATATACAGCAAACAAACTGTTTGCACAGTTTGGTCACTTGCTGTCGATACTCTACACCTAGGTTTAGTTATGGATGCATGCAGGTGGTTCTGCACTTAAAACTAATTAATAGCCAGAAATTAAAGCTGGCTGCAAACAGTACCTCACAGTCTCTTCCAGTGGCCCACAGGGACAGGCTGCAGAGTGTCACAGCCCTGGGTGTCTCCAGTCACAGTTTAGCTGTTACGTCTTAATTCGTGTCAGCTTCTTTACCGGAGCTGCACTGTGGGTAGTGCTTTTCCATTCCTGACCTCATGTTATGCTCAAAAGGCAATGGTGGGGTGAAAGGCTTTTTGCTGCCAGGTTATGCCTGTATTTTAATTAGGAACTGTGATTCCTGTGCTCACAGCTGGAATTCCTGTGTTGATATCTCGCATACTCTTTGTCTCTTAGGTCTTGAACGAGGTACGGAATACAGCTTCCGAGTAGCTGCCTTGACTGTTAATGGTACTGGACCAGCTACCGACTGGATATCAGCAGAAACGTTTGAGAGCGATCTAGATGGTAAGATCTTAAATGTGAACATACTTGTGACATCAAAAACATTAGAATTTGTGGACAGGGCACAGTAAAGTTTGATTGCCTTTAAAAAAGGCAATCCTGATTTTGTTCAATTGTTTTTACTGTAGTCTGATTATACAATGTGCTTTATTTATGATTAAGTGAAATTAATTTCTATTTTAACACAAAATTCTTGACAAGTCAATTAAATGGCTTGAAATTAAACCCTGCTTCTACACTTTCTAGTACTGTATGTTGGCACTATGTTTTTTCTGCTAAGAAATACCCAATTATCAATTACAATGTCAGTGTTTCAATATTTAAGTAATAATACATTATAAGATTAATATAATAACAATAATGGCTCAATTTTTATATTGTAATAAAATTCATCTTGTTAATCATGCAAGGGTTTACATGCTATGAAACAGAGGCAGGAGGACTGTTTTCTTTGAGGGAAGTAAAATAGTAATTATGTATTTACGTAGCACCTAAGTTATGCTAATGAAACCACTGAATTATACCTCAAAGAGTTCAGAGTAGTGAAAGGGTATTCGGAGATGCCGTGCATCAGTTGACTAGATGTAGTCCTGCTGGCTGCAGTTTGCAGTATTAGTGCCTGCACTGTGGTTGCAGACTTGGAGTTGTAAACTTTGTCGAATGTGAGAGAGATGCCACAGTAGGAAAGAAACAGTGGAAAATGTTGTTGTCACCCATAGACCTTTGCAATCCTATCATTATGTTTCATTGGCACCATACTCTCTTACAATATTTCTCCTGAATTTTTTTTTTGCTTAGCCTCTTTTTCTAAAGAGAACGTTTGACCCCCAGTAATTGTTATTTTGCTGCTTTAGAAGAAAAGGGAGATTGATTATGTTTTCAGTACTGATAGACTAGTAGAGACCATATCTTCAATCAGAAATGAAATATCGTCCACCAAATCCATATATTCATGATATGTGGTATACAAAACCATGTTAACACCTTGTATTTCCAGTGTAGAGTTTTAACAATAAAAGTAGATGTTCAGTGAAAAATTTTGACCTTTGATAGTTTCTCCAGATGTTTGGTATTTACTGCACTAGACTAATTTGCAAGTGGGAACCTGATTCTTGCAGAATTCAAATGAGAAGATTTGTGAGCATCTCCCAGAATCTGACTAAAAGCAATTGAAATTGAAGTGCCATTTTTAAAAGGATGGCTGGGGCGGATCTCTTTGGAACTGCCTGCATGGAGCTGGTGATTCTGGGTAGACCACTCCTATTTCAGAAGAGTGTTTAATTACTGCTGTTGCACAAAAGGTACCTTATGCATTTTGCAGGCCAGTCTCCCTGCCGGCTTTGTTAAAGTAGCTGGAGGGTCATTCTAGCTTAATGCCACGGGATCCAGTAATGTCTTTGAGATCTGTGTGGCTTGAAATTCAGTTATACTGGCAGCTGGAAGACAGAATAACGGAAGAGCTTCAATACTTGTTCTACGCTGTTGGAAGATTGCTTCAACAGTCAGCTGATTGAAGCCCTTGGGAGCCCATGCTTTGTGTTACGCAAAGTTGATGCTCAACTTAATGCTTGTCCTCTTACTGCTTGCTCTCCGTTGCTTAATCAAGAACAGTGCAAGATCCAATATTAACAGTAGAGTTCAGTTTCGTAGTTCCTTAAAATTACTTTTTAGAGTTGAAATTACTTTCACCTGTGTGTTTGTCTAACTGGATATGACACAACCTTGCAGCTTTGAGAAACCACTACTTCTCTAGACTGAAGTAGAGCTCTGTAAATGGGCAACATTTACACAAGGTAATGAAAATGTACTCTGCTTTGAATTAGAGTTAACAATACTTTGCCAGAGGATAGCATCAGGATTAAGTCTAAATAGGGCAGAAGGTGGGAGAAGAAAAGAACCTTTTCATTCTGTGTTGATTTTGTCATTTTAATTTTTTTTCCAAATTAGAATGTTGCAGTCCTTTCAGGAAATCTAACTTTATGCATATTCTTTACAATGAAAAAAAGTAATAAAAATTCACAGTTGATACAATGCAACATGGTATTCATATCACTCTGTATACCTGTATGAGATGTTTGTGTATGTGCATACTGGAAAGAAGATGTATATTTTTTGCTTTTCTTTAGTAAGCTCACCATGCAAATGTATTTACAGCTAATCTTTAATTTTTCAGGTTCAATAGACATATAAGGCATAATTCCTTTTTATTCCATGGCTGCTTTTTGAATTTAAACAGAAAATAATTCACTTTATAGTATCATCAATGTAAATGGGAGCCAGACTGTTACAACTTAGCATTAGGAGGGCTGTGTAATTTTGTAGGGGTGGTGCAAGTCCCACCAGGAGCGCATGTGCAAGAGGTGTTAAACAGTTGTACAAAGTTTATCCCCAGTGCACTAACTTCTGTGCAGTTAAAAATGTCATTTCTTATATTGCAATCCTGTAGTTTTTCTGTATTTAATAGTTGTGAACTTTAATTGATCAGCTGTGTCAGCTGGAGACCATAAACTCCCTGGGCTAGCAGGCCAATGGCGTATTATGATCCAAATAATCCTGTTGTGGTGCTTTATTAAATGTTTTTAGATAAATGCAGCATGTTTCATTAAAATGAAAACCCTGCAGGAAGCAGAACTCTCTGAACTGATTTTATTTTAGAGTGGGGAACTCAGCTCACTATTGCACAGAATTATTTATAATCTGTCAACATACAGCAGGCTCCAGTGGCTTGACAAAAGTACTTCCTTAATTTTTGAGAAGTTAAAACAAAGGTATGGACACTAGTAGGTACAGATGTGCTTTTAAGTTCTAATCAACAGTGGGGAAAAAACTTTTAGTAAAAACATTAGGGGATTTCAGTGACATACTGTGGAAGTCCTTCTGTTATTAAGGATCCCCATTCCATCTCTCTGCTGGGTTGTGATGAGATTTGTGTTGCTTGTGGGGGTAGGATTTGAACATTTGATACGGACTCTCTGAGTATTTTTTGATCTTCTGGTGTGGTTGTGTAGTCCCTGCATATATTTTGTGAATTATGTTAAAGAGACCCAAGGATTTAAACAGCAACAAATGTAGCGCAAATCAGAAGAAACCTTTGCAGCATGTGGAAGACCCAGTTTACTGACAATTCTTAGAGCTCGGAATATTCTATTTAATCCTACAACGAGTTCGGGAACCTTTCTTTCATCATCGGTGTGTTTGCAATATAATTATTTTAATGCCAACAAGTAAGTAATAGGATGGAACTATAAGTAGATTGCTTTATGGAGGGGAAAGACATGATAAATTTAATGCGTATTTTGAAAAATTACGAATTAGAAAGAACATGCACAGACATCAAAAAGTCTGTCTTGAAGCAGATCTGATACTTTTCTGCAGTATGACTGTCCTTTCTTTTAAAGAGAGGATCTATTAAAATATATTAGTAGATGAAACTATGCTAATTTTCTTTTGCTTATTAAAGCTCATTGCTCTTCCTTCTACAATAAAGTTCGCTCTTTTGGAACGTACTCATTTTAATACAGATGCAGAGTAGAAGTGCTACATTTAACCTTAGGAGCTTATAGCTCTTCATGTAATTACCTTTGTTTAAGAGAAATCCTTCAAATCCATTATTTTTCTTTAACAGAAACTCGTGTTCCTGAAGTTCCAAGTTCCTTACATGTCCGTCCGCTTGTCACCAGTATCGTAGTAAGCTGGACTCCACCTGAAAACCAGAACATCGTGGTGAGAGGCTATGCTATAGGGTATGGCATTGGTAGTCCCCATGCACAGACCATCAAGGTGGACTATAAACAGAGATACTACACCATTGAAAACTTAGGTGAGGAAAGTGAAAGAGCATCAGTGCCTCTCATTTATGTTACTGTTTTTTAATCATGGTATTACAAATAAATAAAACTACATGCATGTTTTTAAGAGGACCTTTTTCCCTATTCAGATACTATACCGGATGCCAAACTGTTAATAAATTTTAAATAAACTCCATTTTCTGATGATAGTGAAAGAGGTAGAGGAATAAAAAAAACCCTCAAACTCAGAATCCTAAATTCACTGAGTTTGAAGCATAGTGCATTTTGATTTGATGCTTTTCCTTCAACACTTATTACAAAAACTTTCATGCTGAGCAGCATTCCATTATTCTCCTTCTGGAGCTGCAGAACAGGTGGCTTCAGGCAAAAAAAGAAACTAAAATGTCACCAAGATACAGTGGCATCTACTTTAAAAGAAAAATACAGATTCACCCCTCCACAGAAGTCTCTGTGGTAGGTAAAATATCCTGAAAGTAAAATAAATATTAGTACTGCGAACTATTGAGAAGTTCCATAAAACTGGAGGTTTGAGTACTTTTATAGTAAAGCAACTTAAAATGTTCATTTTAAAATGTTTTTCCTCACTACTGTTTGGACAGTACTTAAGGTATATTTCCTGTGACTATAGACTTCTGCTGTATGAGAGCTGTTGAACACTAACAGAAGGTCCGTGTGGAGACTTTCTCAATTCAAATTTAGACTAGTTATTTCATGCATTTCAGTTAAAAAATAAAATACTGAACAAAGAGAATATGGAGAAGCAGAAGACAGGATTCACTAACAGCTTGCCTTAAAAAGATACTTATTTTTTCTCTCTAGACCCAAGCTCCCACTATGTCATAACTCTGAAAGCTTTTAACAACGTTGGTGAAGGAATCCCCCTCTACGAGAGCGCGGTGACCAGGCCTCACTCAGGTAAAGGCAAGGGGCTGCTTTTGAGTTCTGCACAGCTGAAAATTGTTAACATGCACAGCAGCTGAAAATGTGATGATATGTAATTTAAAAGTCTTGTTTTTCAGTGTCATCAAGTACACTCCATTTCTTTAACTGATTGGTCTTACTGTTTCAATGATTGCCTTGCATGTTTTAGCTGTTTATTAAACCACCTAAAATTGGTTTCGTTTTTAAATTACAAAGCTTTCAACTACTTATAGATGCTCTTATTCAAAAAGTTACCATTACATTAGCATGAATTGTGTGGGTGCAGTTCTAAAGGCATGGCCCTTATTTTGCTTTTTATGGACAAGTATAGATTTTTTTTTTTGTCTTTTACACTGAGATTTTGAATATGATACCTGCATTTTCTTTGTCTAAGTCTCAATTTGCTGTCACCTACACTAAACCACTTCTTGACACATTTTTTTTTTTCATTTTGTAATACATTAATAAAAGATTGTAAGTGGAGAAATTTGTTTGCAAGTGAGCTATTACTATGCTATGGCTCACTCTGCTCCCTCCTAGACTGTGGACACTACTTAGTTATTTTGTGTAGATGTTAACACTTCTGTTTGTTTGAGTCTTCTGAAGAGCAGGAATTCTTATAGGTTTTAGAGGACATTGGAATTGCAGTTTCTTCAGTTATTGCAAATTTGTATGATACTTGGAAGTTGATTGCCATTACCATTCTTTAAAAGGTGATGGGAGTTCCCTGTAAGTTTTATGAAGTGGCATTTACCCATCTAGAAGTCCAGCTCTTTTTCCTCATCGTTGTTTCCTGGAAGAGGAATCAGTGGACATTCTGAGGCAAATAAAGTTAAAATTACTGTATGTTTGGGGTTCTTAGGCTGTGGTTGAATGCACTGAACACTGCTATGATTAGGTGTATATATTAGCATATATATGTTGCCTTACTGTCTTAAGAAGGGAACACGATGCAAGAGTAATTTTATTAGCCAGTCTTATGTCACCTATTATTAACTCTGGCTTTTCTCTCTTTTTCTCCATTTCTCACCTTTCATTTCATTGTACTACCCTGCATTTCCTCTTTTTTGTTTTTGTTTACATTAAAATGCCACCTTCTCGCTTTTTTTAATTATAATACACTACATTTTACCCATCAATTCCCTAGACACTTCCGAGGTTGATTTGTTTGTTATTAATGCTCCATACACTCCAGTGCCAGATCCATCTCCCATGATGCCACCGGTGGGAGTTCAGGCTTCCATTCTGAGTCATGACACCATACGGATCACTTGGGCAGACAACTCTCTGCCAAAGAACCAGAAGATCACAGATGCTCGTTACTACACAGTTCGCTGGAAAACCAATATTCCTGCAAATACGAAGTACAAGGTATTGGAGTTTCAACAACACTAACACAGCTGCGTTATTTCTGTGAGAAGTTTCATGTTCAAGTGAGGGTTAAGTGAAAGCTGAGAGTAAAGACAAGCGCTTAGAAAATGGTATAGAGGTCTGCCCAGTTTCATTTGAGATGCCAGGACTGAGTTCACATCAGTACTGCTCAGTTAAATTATCTCTTCAAAGATTCTTCTAGATTTAGTGGAAGTAGTTGCTTTTGTGGCCTCTTCCGCATATGTGTGTGAAAGAGTTTGAGATGGGGTGTTGTATGTGAGTGAATGGAAGAGCTGACTCGGGGAGGGAAGGCAAACACTTCCTGCATTACCTTCTGCTGTGGAACCGGTGACAATTTTATACCTTCTGCTTCACCCTAACACAATTGCTTTGTATGACAGATGTGGGCTTACCTTTAGAGGAGCCAATAATGCATTAATAAGGTATGTGTTACTAATGGCTTCCTTCCAGTTAGCAGAAGAATCTGAATTTGTGGGGTGAGTCTTACCCTGACAGTTTTAAGTTTCCTTTTACAACCTTTTCTGTTCATATGAAGTTGATAGTGAACCTTTCCTTTGGGAACTGAGTGAGTGCAAAATATATAACAATAACTTTATGATATCCCTGCCTTCCTTGATTTTCATCTACTGTTTTGATTTGGAGACTAGATTTGGGGTTTGGTTTATTGGTTTGGATTTTTTTAGTTGGTTGGTTGGATTTTTTTTTTTTTTTTTAATTTTCAGAGTTATCTGGAGGCCTCAAAAATGCTGACTGCAAATTTTACGTTTGAAATGAGACTCAAAGGAAATGATTGTTAAAATATCCAGCTAGTGGAGCTCCCTTTATGCTCTTGCAGAGCAATCTTGTTACAAACCAGATTTTTTTTTTTTTTATTGAAATGAAAAGATGTGTGTATGTGTGTTCTTTCTCTAAAGGCAAGTTATTTATGAACCCACATTCCTGAGTCATGTGCAGAGGATGTCTCGGGAGTGATTTCTATAATGCTGCAGTTTCATTAGTTCAGTGCTTAAAAAAAAACCACCCTCAGTGGTACATGAAATACTCCCACCCTTCTCAGTGCTGGTGGCTAGTGGCCAGGAAGTTTTATTGTGGACCAAAAATAATATGTAATGACGGAATATAGTTCAGAATTACTCACTGTAAAAAGCGTTTGCCTGAAAGGACATAATTTTGAGAACATTTGCTCTAATCATTTTTAACTTATGATGTTTGGAAAACGCACATCCTGCTTTTCTTTCTTTGTTTCAGTCATAAATTCTGTACTACTCTGTTGGACAATAACAATTGTTGATTTTAAGAAAGGCAAAACCTCTTTTCAGCAGTGCTGTTCAGTAAGCTGCTGCATTTCAGTCAGGTCTTTGGTAACTTTATTAAGTACGGGCTAGTATGTTGTTTTGTCATGGCTGTCTCTAGCAGCTTTGTTATTTATTGCATGTTTTGAGGCTGTTCACCCAGTTGCATCAGGGCTTCTCCGTTACGCAGCCTTGCACACAGAAATTTTATCTTTGTGTCAGTTCTCTAGTATCCAGAGCTACATCTGTTCAACACAGCATTGTTTCATCCATCCCTCTCGTCAGTAAATTGGATGTTGATATAGTTCATTCATATTTTCTACATTTGCTCCCGCATCTACACTGACACTCATAAACTATTACTAAAGAAGAGGCTGCATGCTTCAAATACAAGTTAAGAGGTTCCACCTTAAGGAGCCTTATTTTCTTAAATTTGTATAGGATTTGTGTCAATCTAGAGCATATAAATACAGGAACAGCTGTGATACAATTCCTGAAGCTGAAAGACTCCACTGTGCTTTGAACTGTATAGTTCCACTAATGTGGATCAGAGAGCGTTTTTCAAAGAATCTTTGGTGGTGGAGCAGAGTTGTCCTGCTCGCAGGCTACCTGTGATTCAGTGTGCTTTCAGGCATAAGCTAAAATATTAAATCTTAACTTAGATCTTTTAGGACTGTGTAAAAGGAAAATAAATTTTACAGGGTACTATTTATGAAGTTTATTTCTAGTAGGTGAGCAGGGTTTAGGACCGTGGGACATGTTGTCATTTTAGAAATAGTAAGTGGTGGTAAAAAATGAGGAAGTCGTCTAACACTCCAGTTTAGCCTTTCATGTGTCATTTGCGTTCAATATGATGTGTGGTGAAACTAAAAGATGCCAAGTTTCAAAGCCATAGATGAAAAACACAACTTTAACTTGCAAAAAGGATTCCAGCTGCCACATATGACTGCAACTAGGAGCTAAGAAGTACTATAAACAGAATTGAATGCTTAAATGCTGTTAGCAATTTCCGTAGGTATTCTGGAGAGGAAGAAATGGTGTGCTTTTCAGAGAGCAAGTCCGCTTGTAATGCAAGATGCTAGGAAAAGATTTTTCCTTTGGACTTGTCATGACATAATTGTCCCGGCCAAAGGTTTTTGCTCCCCAACTTTACTAGGGAGGTTGTGCTCAGTCAGGCTTTGTCACTGAATAAAGAACCGTCCTGCTCTACACTTAAATGTTTGAACCAGTCGGTCCTGATCACATTCACTTTGAAACCACACCGAGTTTGTATCGAGTAAGGGTTTAAAGTTAATGGAGGATTTTATTTCAGTTAGGTTTATGATGTCTTTGTTGTCTGTCCACTCCTGTGACGTCTAACTGGCAAAACGCATGTCTGTGAACAAGTAAAATACTTTGTACAAATCTAAATATCACTTGGCTAACAGTTTCCTGACCTGGTGTGAGAAAAAAAGCTGTCACTGATACTTGAGAAATAAGGGGTTTCTTTGCAGAATTCAGACTGTATTATTCATAGAGTCTTCAAGAAACACGCCTTTTCCTTGAAAATTAATTAGGTGAAAACAGTTGTTTTCTGAAGGCAGTAGTCGTATACAGTTTATGGCCCTGTCAAATATTGAAACAACTAACTCTTTAATTCTGTTTAGATTGCTGTAGGTCAAGGTAAGGAATATACATATCTGTAGATACTTTTTTTTTTAATAGGCCTCAAGTACATTATGTTCATGTTCAAGTCATGTATAACAGATATCAGATATTTTAACCAGAAGGTTGAAAATTCTAGCTAAATGGCCGAGTTACAAATTCCACTATAAACCATGTGTAGTTTCAGTGTGCGATCCTACATAAACATTTTTTCTCAAAAAAATCTACATATTAGTAAAGTTTCATTATCTTCAAGTCTCAGCACCTGTATTTTTTTTAAGTATGCTAAAAATCTACTGAAAATTCTAACAGGAATTTGGAAGGCAGATACAGATTTCAAGAAGGACTGTTATTGTTAGCTGTGCTTCATTGTTTTCCCTAGCCAGATCAGTTAATGAAATGCTGTAAATTAAACCCCCCAAGTAGACAGTGATTTAACCTGCTGCATAACAAGTGTGCCCTGGACCTTGTATTGCCTTTTTTTTTTTAATTTATAATTGACTGCTATTAAATGCTCTTGCTGATTGCAGAAAGAGTTTCTTGTTTAGGATAAAACTACTGCACATTAATACTTGATTAATGAATTTGCATGACAGAGCAAAGACGTTACAGAATTAATGACCATGGTTATGAAAACGTAGCAGTGCGAAAATGTTTTAAACACTTACCTGAGACAAGGGTGTTGGAGAGCTGGTGATTGATGGTTTTCAGTTCAGAAGTTACTGACTCTCTGTTTTTCTTTCAGACTGCAAATGCGACCACTTTGAGCTATTTAGTGACTGGGTTAAAACCAAATACGTTGTATGAATTCTCCGTGATGGTGACTAAAGGTCGAAGATCAAGTACTTGGAGTATGACAGCACATGGAACAACTTTTGAATTAGGTACTGTTTCATGTCTTTCTGGAAGGGCTGACATTCCTGATGAGATGCATAAAGTCGAGTCTACCAGAACTCTGGAGGAGGGAAAGCATGTATTTAAAATGATTACCCTGATGAATACTTGCTGGGGGGTTCTTTTCTTTATAGTTTAGTCAGAAATTCTGATTAAAAACCAACAACATACTTCAAAATTCAAAGGGATGATTGCATGCAAAAGAGTTTACATCAAATTACAGAGAAGTAATGAATAATGTACTACAGTTCATGAACAGCAGAGAATAAGGAAGGGGTATGCTTGAAATGTCTCAGAGCACGTTAATAGCAAATACAAAGAAAATACTTTAGCAAATAATAATTAAAATTTGCTATAATTATGATGATAATTATTACAGAGTGAGGAAGTGCATGAGGCAAATAAACAAAAAAAATCCCAGTAGAAATTAAGATGTCCAAATCAGCCCTAAATTCTTGTTCTTCCATAGAAATTGCCATCTCAGTCCTCAGTGCTGTAGAAATGACACACTCTCCAAGTACAGAACAGAAAAGGGTTTGTAGCCACCAGGAGGAACTTGGGCCCACTGAGTAACTGTGAGGTCCAGAACCAATCTCTCCCCGGACCTGTCCCTTGTTAGCTTTTTTTTTTTATCCTGCAGTGTTAAATGATCTTTGTGCAATTAAATTTACTGCCTATTATGTTTAGGTTTCTCTTTAGATGAACTGTAAGGACAAAAAAGAGCCTATCCAAATTGCCCTGTAGTTTTCATGCTATATTAAAATATAGCAAAAAAATCAAGCGTGCAGAGAATTAGTGAGATCATCCAAATACTCTATAACAAGGCATAAGAAAAAGCAAAACCAGGATAAAATCGGAAATCTCCTAACCTACTCTGAAGTCCTGTAAATCCTTAGTGAGCTTCAGTGCTTTTGAAAACATTGTCTTAGTTTTCAGTGGGAATTCCGTGATGCGGAGCCAGCTACCATTCTGACAGCACAGGTCTGGACTGAGGCTCCTTTCCCGTTCCAATTGCTATGGCCATCCCATGTTGAAACACTTTATTTGGTATTTTTGCCAACGCACATACAATTCTCATCCATAACTCTACACCAAGAGCAGGGACTGTACAAGTTGCGCAAATAAAGTTTTTAAAAGAGAATTTGAAACTCAAAAAAGTACAGGAGTGAGGGCAAGATACAGGAGGCCTCATTTCATTTAAATAGAAAGTAAATTTCTAGTCACGGTGGTTGTAAAGAGTATTTGCAAATATGACTTAAAAGCTTGGGAACTAAGCAGCAAATGAAAAAAAACCAAAAAAGACTAAATGTATTTTCTCATAACAGATCTTGTGATTTATATTACTCGCCAAATTCCTGAGTGTGTGACTCATTATTTTTTGAATACTCTTGAGTAGCAGCGTTGTGTAGGACTTGCTTCTCAGCTAATGCTGAAGAAAAATACAGGATACTGGGTTCAGTGTTAGTCTGTGAATTAGTAATCTCTTGTGGGTTAGTCCTGATTTTTCTTTTTTTTTTTTTTTTTTTCTCTGAAGCTTACTGTAGGGCCTTGAATCGTGCTTTACATCTGTATGCTTCTGTTGAGCGTGTCTTTAAGTATTTGGGATAATAGTTACAGTAACTTTTGAGCTTTTGCTATCCCTGGTTTCCAACTATTATTCTGCACAGGGATAATAGGTAGGCCGTCTCAGAGGATGTACGGGTTAATTTCTAATAGGTAATATACATAAAGCTCTTTAAATGCAGAAAGCACTGTGTAAGCACTAAATGTTACTATTACAGTATTAAATATCCAAGGCGGATTTACTTGGCTAAAAGTTACCTAATTAGAAGTCTCACATTTTTCATAACGTGGCATTTCGAACTGTGGCTGGTTAATGCACCTTTGGAGACATTGGCTCTGTGTATTTGAAAGCTGTTAATCTAAGCCCCAGCTGGATACTTCAGTTCACAGCAAGAAGGGTGTCCGATTTCAGTCTTTTGCTGGAGCAACTTGTGCCATTTCCTGAATTTTAGGCAGGAGGAGGCTGATGGGAGAAGGAAGTGCTTTCCCCTCATTCTCCATCTTACTCTCTGGCAACCCAGGGAAAAACGTTGCACAGTTATGTTCAGCAAATACTTCTGGACTTCAGATGCTTCTGCGGTGCAGATTTCCTTGCAAATCACAAATAATTCTTCACTAAAGTAAAACAGTAATTACGAATTATGATTTTAAATCTCTGGTGAATTTACTTTCCTGATTCAGATTCGAGTGGCAAAATGGCATTACTAGGTGTTGGTCCCACCGTAAACCTGAAAATACAGAGATGTGCCTGTGCATATAAAACATATTTATTCACAAGTTCATGTAATTTTTATGATGATGGAAGAAATTCAGGTTAGAAGTCGTTGACCCCAGCTGTTACAGTTACACAAAGATGCCATGTTTTTGAAGACACCTGGGCTCATTCAGTTGTGAATCACAGCATCTGTTGACAGAACTGCTTTAGAAACAGGTAACTCCTTATGGAAAGGCGATGCTGCACACCAGATGGCATTTGCCATTTGAATGGAGTAACTTGGTAAGACCGCTATGCTAGGGTGGTAGATTTATTTGAAGATTCAACATTCAGAGTTTTTATTATTGGAGGTGCCTTTTTTCAATGGTAAAACAAATAGAAAGCAAAGGTGCTGAGGTTACTTGCTTATATCCAGTGAAACTGGGCAACCTGTTTCTGATAGTCTGGTTTTTGTTTGTTTGCAGTTCCAACTTCTCCTCCCAAAGACGTGACTGTGGTGAGCAAAGAGGGAAAACCTCGGACAATAATTGTTAACTGGCAGCCTCCATCCGAAGCCAATGGCAAAATTACAGGTGCAGTTTGCAATAGCAATAAAGGCAGATAATAAGATGCCTGGTTAACAGCAGAATATAATCTGCATAACTATGTGAACGTTTTCCATACTTCATTTAGCCTAGAGCTAGCCAAGAGGTTTATATCTTCTTTGTCAATCTTTTTAGTGGCTCAGATTAATTATTTACTTTTGTACCTAGTAAAAATATATTAAGATATAAACTAACTGCAGTGTGAAATTGGAGTCTAACCAGAAATATAATTGAAAGTTTAAATATCTCAGTAACCTTTGCCTTCATCAGCTTGTGCTATTCTAATAGCATGCCTCCAGAAATACATCTATAATGCTTCTGGCCCATTAGTATTTTATTTAGAAGAATCCATCCCCGTGCTCTTTGTCATCTTCGTGTCATTTTTGTGGCACGGAACAGACTTCAAGTGAGTTTATTAGTCCCCTGACATAACCATTAGGAGTAAACGGTTATTTGCCTTTGTAACTGCATCACTTCCACGTAGGATAAATCATTTTACGGAAAATAATAATTCCTGTTTCCCTTCTATAATTTCTGTTTAGATTCCCATTTCTAAAGGCTTTCTGAAATAATTCACTTCAACTTTCCTTTTTTTTTTACCCCAGGCTTTAAGCTTAAAGCAGATTTTATTGGCATAGTTTGCAGTGTATGATTTTGCTTTTGTTCTCAGAATTAACTATGGTGCAGAATCAAACCTTGGAAACCTGTCACCGACTGGCATCTGATTAGGCAGTACTGTAGTCCAGGTTCTAGACTGGAGACTAAAACTATAACTAGATCCCTCTGAAAAGGCAGAATAGTGGAGACTCTTAACCTTAGTAATTACAGTAAACTTTTATGTAAGCTGTAAGACAGACCCCTAAAAGGCAAAGAGGCACTATGCATGCAGCCCAAAGGCTGCAGGTAAGATGGCATGGCTGTAACAGGTCTGTCTTTCTGGTATCAGTGCTAAAACAAGAGGGCAGGAGGTGTTGTGCGACACAGCAGCGCGCTGCTCTTCTGTATAGTCAGGTGTCAAGTGTGTCTCACAAGTGGAGCTGTAAGGATGCAACTCTTAACGGACGGCATCTGACACTGCACCAGAACGCCTGTCTTGAGCTGTTTGTATGTCTCTGCATGCATATAGCTGTTTATATGTTGTATATGTATATTTTTATATGGGCTATAAAGCCAATTCTGTTTTATTTTATTATCAGCAAGATGTTTCCTCTACATGAGAAAGAAGGTTTGACTGGAGAAACAAGAGCCTTTATCTTAACTGCAGGTTAAAGGACTTGGTTGCTAGTGGTCAGTGAGGGTCATTCAGACAGGTGTGAATTGTCAGGCACAAATATGCTCCTAAAAAGATAAGCCTGTCATCTTACATCAAGTGCATACATGAGAAAGGGAAGACAGTGTACAAAGAGATCAGCACAACGTGGTTAGCAAAATTATCACACATGTTCAATTTTCCAGGTAAAAAAAATCTCCTTGCAATGTCTATACTGTGAAGGAGAACCTTCCATTTATTCCTATGTGTTGAATGACAACGTACAGTATTTATCAGTTTTTGCGTAAGCAGCAGTTAACAGGTGAAAAACAAACCAAAATAAACCATTCTGCAGTAAGTCTGAGTTCCCTGAACAGGAGATGGAGTTTGCCAGGGGAGGGGGCCAGCTTTTGGGGCAGCGGGGGCTGAGTGCCCTCTGGGGGAAGAGCCACCACCAGTGGGAGCAGCAGTCATTACTCATTAACTCAGCTCAGTTCATTCTGTGCACTAAGTAATGCCGTAAGAAAACTAAGTGATGATGTAATTCCATGCACTGGATAGCATGTCTGTGGCATACTTGTCTTTTCAGCTCTAATCTCCTTTTGATGTGGATAGGGTGGATGTGCGATACTGCACTGTGCTAGTCTGGATTCCAGATGCTTGTGCATCATTATAGTTGCTGACTAATTAGCGCAGTCATAAGTTAACTCGGTCATCTTCTGCCACGATACTATATATAGTGCCTTTAACTGTCACTACATGTATGTTGCCCCTTCTTAGACAAGTTACAGTTATGTTGCTTTGTGACCTATACAAGCAGCAAATGATGAAATCTACTCCCCAGTAGTTCACTATGCCACCGAGGGAAGAAATGAAGCGTGCCAGACCTACAGTTGATGTTTCAAGCATCATCCTCCGTGCCATACTGGTTACTGTGAATTATGTGAATTTGGGGCATTGGCAATATTTTTCAATTGCTTTAAAGAGCTGGAAGTCACTCGGGAGAATGTTTCCCCTTCCTTACTGTAACACCCAGACCGGTGGTCTGTGGAACAAGGGAAGCAGCAATTTGTGCATGAAGCAGCTGATGACCCAGCCCTATATTGGTGCAAGTATTTATTTTATGCTGGGGCTCTGTGTTTCTAATATAAAAAAGTTATAAAGCATTTACTTTGTGTTGTAACTGCAGTATATTTTAATAACAGAACATAAACTTTTCCCATACCTTTTTTTCCCCTGTGACATGCAAGATCACTTCAGTTCTCTTCAGATTATTGTCATCTTTGTGAATAAACTGAAAAATTATAAAATTACTATACACTTATTATATTTTTATATATTATTTAAGTTAATTTATTAAAATTTATTAAAATAAATTTATATTTTTATATTATAAAATATAAACTTATATATAAATATTATAAACTACTGAACATGTTCTTTAGCTGTGTATGAGATTGTTGTTTTAAGATTAACTATTTTCTATAAATATTAATATTTTGAGGATGTTTTGGTAATAACAGCTTTATGTTATTTTACATTATTTGGTCTATGAACAGGTAAAGAGATGGAAATGAGAAATTTCTCCATATTCAGTGAACAGTGGTCAAAAATAATTTTGATATTTTAAATGACTTTTTTCCTCTTAACATGCACTTTTGAACAGTTTTAAGATGGGAAGGCTGTCTAATAATTGAATGTTTTCTTAGTCTTTGAAAAAGTAAGAATACACTTTCAGAAAACCCATAAACATTTAGCTGTGCAAATATCATTAAAAGTCACTAGAACATTTTCCGTGACATCTTATGACTGTCCTTTTCTTTTACGTATAAAGTTCTTTTGCTTTTTCCTTTGAATAGGATACATCATTTACTACAGTACGGATGTGAATGCTGAAATACATGATTGGGTTATTGAACCCGTTGTGGGAAACAGACTGACCCATCAGATACAAGAATTGACCCTTGATACACCATATTATTTCAAAATTCAGGCCCGCAACTCGAAGGGCATGGGGCCTATGTCTGAGGCAGTTCAGTTCAGAACCCCAAAAGGTAAACTACCGTGTGTATCTAAATATCTTCCTCCTTGTTTTCTGAATTCAGCCTCTGTGAGCATAAGATACAACTAGCCTGAATTTTATATTTAAACTGGAAAAGACAGGAAGACAGTGGAGTTTGACTAGAATGAAATTTTCTGTTGAATTGCTCTTTCCTGTAGTTAATACATATGCAAATGTTGCTCAGCTGTTTGATTAATTGTGTTGTTTCAAAATTACTGGTGGGCACTTAGGTCATCTCGTTATTAATGCTGAGGGTCCATGTCCTAAACGTGCTTTTTTAGAAAACCAGTTTTTAGTTCTGTTAAGATTCTAAGTCTTGTGTGTCACGCTGCTCGTGATGAAATGGTATAAAGCAGCAGGCTCTGGGGTTGGTAGCCAGCGGCACAGCTGCTCGCGGGTGACTCGGATGATAGAATAGCAACTAGTGTGACACAACAGGCTCTTAAATCAAGAACTGCTTGGTGATGGCTAACTAGTGAAATAGTATGAATGCATGGTAGCTTGGAAAAAAGTACTCTAAGGAGAGATGAAAAATAAAAAGTTTTGAGTAGATTTTTTAACAGTACTTTTTCCATGTGAGTATTGGCGGTTAGAAATGAGCGCTCTAGCTAGTCTACTTGTGCTATGTGAAACTTTAAATTCTGTCTCTCGCTCCTTCAAGCCTTGTGATCTTTCTCTTGTTTTTTCCTTCCCTGTGCTTGTCCCACTAGCTGAATCCTCAGATAAAATGCCTAATGATCAAGGTAAATGAATAGCCATGCTTTCTCTTTTATTCCATCCTTCACACATTTCGTTTTTCCTGTCAATGTGCGGTTGCGTTTCTTAAATAAAACAAACATCTGCTGCTCTAACTGTAAATGAGCAAGTTCCTGTTGTGCTTTTAATAGTGGAAGAACTGGAAGTCTCATTTGTGGTTTGGGTGTTAGGAATAGAAGGTGATCTCTGTAGTCAGATGTCACGTGAAGGGACAAGCGGGTTGTGCCAGAGCTGAATCATTCTGTCAACATGAATTTGGATTAAGTGATACTCCAGCCAGCCTCTGACCATTGATGCAAGATCCTCAGTACATAGAGGTGGAAGATCAAACAGTTATCTAATTAGCACAAGTGCTGTTTTGTGAGCTCTACATCTATAATTATTTTCATAATAAAGGAAAGTATGCCTGCTCTAGAAAGCTTTTTTGCAAGAGATTCTGCTTGTCAGCTCATTTAGACTCCAGACTCTCCTGAAGAGCACAGCATTAGCTACTAAAAGCCTTAAGGTTTTAAAATGCTAGCCTGAAAAATGGTAGCTTTGAGTTTACTACATTGAATTATAAGGTGAATGTCCCAGGGCTGTTTTTGCTTTCTTCCAAATAACCTACAAGCCAAATAAAAAGAGGAAGAATTAGTCTAAAGGGATGAGTTTAAAAGGACATTGGCAAGCAGCTTAGACATACAATTAAACAGCTCCTAAAGGGGTTGAGAATGAGCTTTTTTTTTTACTTGCTTTTCAACTTGTTACTTAGAAGTAATTTATTAAATATGCTTTTACCTTCTGTGTACCAAATAATGCTGATACTAGACAGTTATGGAGTAAATTCATATCCAGACTTGTGTAACAGAGATGCTAGCTGAGATTCAGGCTTGTCTATGGGGAAGCAGATGCTCACCATGTCATCATTAGTGCTCAATTGCAAGTGGAAGGGAATAGGAGAAAATTAAAAAGTTTTATGTAAAAGTTGCTGTTTTCTGTTCTGCACTATTCTAACCTCATTGCAGCAGATAACTAAACCTTCTCATCTGTTGTTATCATCCTAAAGTAACATATTCTTTTAGTAACAGTTTGATTAATTTTTATTAAATTATGTAATTTATGAATCCTGAAACCCTACATAAAAGCCAAGAGAGTTTTGGTTCAGAATTCCTGTAAGAACACTTGGAGATTACAAATCATGGCAGCGGGCTAAATGTAGCAAAGGAGAAGATGAGCTGAAGAGCAGAAAAGCCTGCTCTGTGACAGTATCACTGGATTGCGGAATTGTGTCTTTCAGGAAATAGTAAGCAAGTTATTCAAGACTGGGAAGGACCAAAACTACAATGGGATTGACTCTCTGGCCTTAGTGGTTCTCTCTTCTTGTCTCTCCCCTACTTTAATGTTTTTCTTCTGTATTAAGCACACTGTATTATTGTTCTTCCACACACTTCTATAGCACAGAGCTTGTGTTAAAAGTTAGTGGCTGTTGCCATCAGGCTTCAAGGAGTTGCACTGGCCTAGTACAAAAGCAAAGGTTAAGGTATCTAATCCTAGTAAAACTGTCCTAAAGTAACACAAAGTTAAAATCTGTTGTCTGGCTGCAGATACCTAATGGGCAACACGGAGATTGACAAGATTACATGAAACTGGTTTCGGGGTTTGGTTGGTTTTTTTTTTAAATGTTATCTTAAACTGTTCCTTAATGTAGAAGGAAATGGAAAACCTCAACAACAAGCTTTGTAAGATTCTGGAAAAAGGCTGGTGTCCATACAGATGATGCAGCATGTGCATATGCTTGTTCAGAGCGTATCATGTAGAAGCAAGGCTTATGCTCCCTGTTGTGGTGGTGACTAGCTGCTTCCGAGAGAGGTGATGAGTTACAGTCCTTACGCACGCATGAACTGCAGAGAAGAGTCAGGTCATCTTTCAGGTTGCACTGCATAAGAGATGAGCTCCCCAGAACTGAAAGGCTAAACTACTGATCCCTGGTTTCAGGAATTAGATACTGAGAAGCATCTTGGTTAGGTACCTAAATTCCATCGTATTTTGAAAACTGGACTTTGTAGTTACCTGTGCATTTTTGGAAACGTGTAGACACTTGGCACCATGCAGTCGGTGCCAGTATTAGGCGTCCCTGAGCTGCCACGCTCTATGAGGATCGTGCACAGGTAGTTATTCCCAAGGACGTCTACACCCTTTGGAAACACGACTGCTTGCCAGAATACTGCTTTTTCCATATCGCTGCCTTCCAATGTTTTTATTGTCTAAATATGGTTTATATACTTTGTCACACATATGCACATGTTTGGGGGGTATATAAAATCTGCAGTTGGCTGTGTGAGTATATACATTGTTCAGGGAGTGCAGACCCCATGACAAACTGCACCAGCTCAGTGTGTTACACCCACATGTACCACATGATCCCTGATGGTCTGCACCAGTGACTTTGTATATCTTATTATCTACTCCATTATTTTATGTCATCTGTTAACTTCAGTAGCAATTATTTTAATTTTCTTTCACGGTGTCATTAAGGATATTGAATTACACTTGGCCAAGCACAGGTCTTTGCAGAACTCATTAGAAATATCCCTCGTGAATAATGTTTCTGCAATTATAATTCTTATTCTTATCAGTTAATTAGTTGTTAATCATGTTAATATGTGCCACATTGCTTTTTTATTATGCTATTTTTAACAAAGCATTGTACAGTACACAGTATAGTATGTCTGCATAGTTACTGTTACCAACCAAATTTATAGTCTGACATCTAGTTTGTTTGAAAATACCTGTTTTCAATAAAACAGAAAGATGGGCATAAAATATGCCACCATCTCCTATCTGTCACCTTTTCCATGATCTTGCCTATGTTAAGGCTCTGGCTGCTGCACTAAAAAGGCATAGGGTGTCTGTTTGTCCTTTTAAAATATTGTCAGTTATTTTTATTCCCCCCCTTCTCCCGCAGCTTCTCTGGTGCTCCAACATATCTTCAGCACCAGGTTCCGTGATTCAAAGAGTTCATCTAGGGTTTTTTTTACTTCTTCTCAGTGCACGTTATCTGGTCATGCAGTTGTCAATATATTAAATACAAGCTGTTTAAAATTCTGTTAAATTATTTAATTGCTGCTGCAAAATTATTAGTCCAGTACTTCAAAAAGAGAACACATTTTCACTGAATGCAGTGTCCTTTCTAGACTGGCAGGTGCAGTATGTCCTTTTCATTATAGATTTGTCCTGCAATACAGCTTTCCCGTTATTTTAGACTACATCTAACTCCTCACAGCATAGATCTAACGTTCCTTCTTATTATCCTTCTCAGGGCTTAATCAGTATTCTTGCTGGTATCTTTTGCTGTTTTTACCAATTGTCTTTACTTCACAGTGACTAATTTACAGGCTTTGACTTTAGGTTCACAATTTCCATTTGTTAGACATCCTTTAACACTTAGTACTTCTTGGTTAGAGTGGATTTTTAACTGAGAAAATCCTTCTCCTGATTGTGGAACTGCTGCATTTGCAGACTCTTGGTTTTTTGTGGTTTTGGCTTTTTGTGCATAACAGTGTAAAAATGTGCAAAGTATTATGGATTCCTATAGCAAGAGGGATGTTGTTCTTTGCATCTTGCCGTATGTTTCCCCTACTACATTATTTTTATCATTCATGGTAATTTTGCATTAGTGCATTTTAATGAAAACACAGAAGTGAAAACCAGGGGTTTGTATATCTTTATGTGCGGGAAGAATTCTGCTAACTCAGGAGAGGTCTTAACATTGGAGGTGAACTTGTGACTTTATGTGTCTTGCTGTGGCAGCAAGTGATCTAAAGTAGACTTGAATTACGCAAGGGGAAGTACTTGTTGGAGTAAAAAGAGGACAGCATTTCAGTTGGTAGGTCAGCTCTTGCATTAGCACCTAGGAGCCTGCTAGCAGAAGCTAAGGTTCAGGAGGGGCTGTGTAATGTGCCTCAGTTTGTTCAATTGAGGTACAGATGTATTTACTTCCATTGTCAGCCTTATAAGCATAAAGCTTTGAAACTAATTTGTTTTTCCAGGTTTTACCAAAACTGTTTTTGTGATACTTCATTCCCGCTTCTGGTAAAGGTGAAACAAACAGAAAAGAATGGGGAGAAGTTGAAAGCAAGTTTTTATGGATAGGCAGGAACTGTGCTTTTGATCCTCCACTTATTTCCAGTCTTCCACAGTTACTGTAATTAGGTATTAGGAAAAGAAACCTGTATAATTATTGTTTCAAGATGATTAACTGTGTGTACAAGTGTGGCAAAGCCATTTGCCTCAGTGTGTACCTGTGTATTACTGCAAATAATTTTTATTATATTTTTTTAAATGAATACTAGTAGAGGCTCCTAAACTTACTTAAGAAAATAGTAATGCAGGAAACTAATTATTAAATAGCTCTTTTGAAGAAGTGGTTCTCTTCTTGGAGAAACACAGTTGCTGTTGAAAGCCAAATCATGTTGTAGGGGAGAGAAAAGGAGGAAAAAAAAAGATGCTCACAGTGGTTCAGACAAGGTCTGAAAGAGCTACCTTAGTAATGCTAAAGTGTGTGTTTATGTGTACGTGTGTGTATATATATGTGTATAAAATTACCACATATACAACGTTTTTAGCTTCAGGATCTGCAGGGAAAGGAAGCCGCCCAGTGGACGTAGGACCAGATTACAAACCACCACTTGGTGGTAAGTGTTGTTATGAAGCTTTTCAATTTAAATGCAGTGTCTTTTGGTCTTTCACTGAGTGGTGCTATATCCTACTGAAAATACTGATTACATCTGTTCCAGTAACTTTTTCTCTTTATGATGATAGTTGTTCCTGCTCAAGACATTGTATTGTACTTCTGTGATTAGTGTTCTTGCCTGCTGTGTGGGGTATATGGAAAAAATAGCATCACGTGCATTTACATTTCAGTCTTGATAAGCAGATCTTGTTCCTGGTTTGGTTTTAAATTGCTGCTATAGTGCACAAGTGTAAAATTAATTGAATAAGAACACATTAGGAAGGGAAAAAAAATCATCTTAACTCCTTCTCCTTATTAGCAGTGTGCATTGCGGAAGCCTTGCCCTAAGGTAACACTCATTAGTGTTATGTAAAATGTGTTTCTTTCAGAGGAAAGTGACCACTGTAGAGTACTGATACCAATTCATGTGATTATTGGGTCCAAGGGGATGCCTGTAGTGCTATAGTTTTAGCAAGGTTCCACGTTAACTCTCCTTAGACTGTAAACTACTGAATTTTTTTACAATAACTATTTGAGTTGGGTGAACATAAATTTTTATAAACTGTTAGTTGGAAATGGATCTGTAAAGCATCTTACAGATTTAATTGTACAGAAGCACAATTGGCAAATGACAAAAAAATAATCAAGCACTTCACTTGAAATCCTAGCAGACAAACCATCTTTCTCATTCTGCTAATCTGCATGATTCTAGAAGTCTTTGGGCACTGCTTGCTTTTGATTGGGATTTTTTCTATATAACAAATAACCCCTTTCTGCCATCTCAAACTCTTACAGGCAGTAACAGTCCCCATGGAAGTCCTACTTCTCCCTTGGACAGCAACATGCTCCTTGTAATCATAGTATCTGTTGGAGTGATCACCATTGTGATAGTGGTGATAGTCGCCGTCTTCTGCACCCGTCGTACAACTTCTCACCAAAAAAAGTAAGATGTCTGGGTGGCACTTTGCCCTGTCTACCTTTCTCACATAATTCTATTATTTAATCTTTTCTTTATGACGCTTTCTTTTAAGTCTTGCGGGCTCTAGAAATTCTGTTCTGACAGTAGATCAGTAATGGAGTTTGAATTCTTGTGTTCAGAAGATAACATGCATCAATGCAGCTAAGCTATTATGCATGTGATGATGATGATGATAATGATGTTTTTCCTGATGAGTGTTTCAGAGTTTACAAACCATCAACAGTTTACAGGCAAATTGGGGCAATGCTTTCATGCATACCTGCACTTGCCCCTCTCTGAGGAGAAATTATTGTTTAAAATATTGTTTCCAAACTTGAGCCAATGCATCTGTTTAGAGCTGTGAGAGCTCAACAGCTCAGGCAGATGTTCGCTTCTGCTCTTAGCATGTAGCTGTGTGGAATAGCTTTACAAGCTGTGCATGATAATATCCAACCTGTAGATAGCTTACTGGAGTGGAATCTGAATCTGGTGCTGGACTCCTTAGAAAAGTGCTCCAAAATCCTAAATATAGGTGCACATCTGAATTCTTCCCTCAGAGCATCTGAATTAAGACTACAGCAGTGATGCTTCCGTTTATAGGCTCCTGAAGGTTGTTCCTGCATGTTCTTTGAAAGAACTGAACAGAGCTGAAAGCTTTTTTGGGGGTTTGAAAAGACTCTGTTATGCAAAATAGAGTTTTAAGAAAGTGATTAAAAGCCAGGCTTGGAAGATAATCTCCACTTGCTTTGCTGAAGCTGAACCGTCCTGCAAAAATACAAGTTCTTCAGGAGAGGAGAGCAAGGATACATAAGTGATGGTCTAGCAACTGGGGGATGTGCTTGGGAGAGGGCAAAATTCATGGGCCTGTGCCCAAGAGATGTATTTTATTTCCAAAGAGCAGAAATAACCCTGTGAAATCTTGCCTTTGTTTTCCCAGTTTCTAAATCCCACCTCTCTTACATGCAGCAACCTACAACCAGTGAATAACCTTCTGACCTATGTTACTCGTTCAATGACAGTCCTCAAAGCAGGATGCCGGGAGCACACCTGGCTGCAGATCACCTACATGAGAGACTCTGTTCATTGATATTTTCAAAATTGTATTTAGTCATATCTTAGCCATTTCTAGGAAAAGTGCTACCCAGAAGGGACACCTTCCTCCATCATTGCCAGGGTCCAAAGTGGGGAGTGTGTGTGGAGGGCAGTGCTGGAACTCTACATTTTCCTTTTCCAAAATTCTGTCGTGTCAAATGCCTGCCTCAAAATCAGTTTGCTGCTGCTATTCAACAGCAATGAAAAAGCACATCAGTTAGATGTGTCTAACCTGAGCAGTGGTAAAATGAAAGTTCTTGTCATTAATCTTTAGAGTTGACTGTCCTATTGGGTTAATTGGCTATTTGCACACTCCTTCTATAGCTCTTTTTTGAGATTGTTTGTAAGCCCTGGAGTATGGGCACAACATGATGTACATACACTTCATGTTTAGAATATACTCTTAATAACCATAAGTACTGGAAACTTAATTTTTGTTAATGAAAGCTTAGACTGTAGAGCACAGTTCTGCAGCATGTGGTAGCATTTGAGACAAATTTCATGGCATCAGAGTTGCAGAATATGCTTTGAGATGTCAGATGTGGTCATATGTAAAATTCAAAGCTTCCTGCCCAGTGGGTAGCTTTTGCTGAGCTGGATACAAGATCTGAAGGAAATCTGAGTGAAAATTTGCCTTTTTCAGCAAGTGAAAGGAAGCCTACATCTAAGAACATTTAATTTGTTTTCCTTCACAAGGAAACGAGCTGCCTGCAAATCAGTGAATGGGTCCCATAAGTACAAAGGAAACTCCAAAGATGTCAAGCCTCCTGACCTTTGGATCCATCATGAAAGACTGGAGCTAAAACCCATTGATAAATCTCCAGATCCCAATCCAATCATGACGGATACCCCAATCCCTCGCAACTCCCAAGACATCACCCCAGTTGATAATTCCATGGACAGCAATATCCATCAAAGGCGGAATTCCTACAGAGGTGAGCTATCAATGAGTACTTTGACCGTGATGTTTAAAATGAAGTACATTTTACTTCAGCTGGTGAAATCACTTTATTGACGTATTATTCAGTTACTCTTATTTTTTTGTTGTTCTTATTTTCCAAGTAATGAATTGGTTTGTGCCTAGTTTTTAAGACACTCTGAAAAGGATGGATCGTATGTTCTAGTGAGAAAATTGAGTGCCCAAGAGTTAAATCATGAATTTCCCTTGGTAAATACTGATTAGTAATCAGAAGCTCATCTAACAAGTGTTTCATATTAAACTGTTCAGAAATGTGTGAGATGTTTTTTCAGCAGTCAAACACACAATCAGGTTTTGGTGCTTTAACCGGCTACTGCTAAGCTCTTGAGGTGTGGGTGAGTTTTCACTTAGTGAGCGGCTAACTTCTTAATCCAGCATGTCTTACCCATATGTGTGACTCTGTACCGGCACTCATTGCGCAGAGCTGCACTGCCAGAGGTTTGTGTTTGCATTGTGGCCTGGAGAGTTTCTCCAGTGCCCAATAATCTTTACCCTAACTGTCCTCTTTTCCACCTTCTAGTGAAAGAACTGGTTTTATCAATTATGAGTCACAGAACTGCTTACAAACAGGACAGCCCAGAAATAGAGAGGAGGATTGAAAGCATCTGGTATGGTATCACAGAAGTCTTGCTGCAATGGTGAATAACCTTCAGTATTTTTTCCTTCAGGGCATGAGTCGGAGGACAGCATGTCCACACTGGCGGGAAGAAGGGGGATGAGGCCCAAGATGATGATGCCTTTTGATTCTCAACCGCCTCAGCGTAAGTCAACAGCCGGCCTACCAGCTGGCTTGAAATGGGGAGCACCCAAACAAGCCATGTTGATACTGTATGCAGGGGCACACACGCTCACATACTGCCTTCCTACTTACTTGTCCTAAGTAATTCTGTCGTATCTGCAGTGGAAACAGTTCAAAAAGGCATCCTGAATCCCTTATGGTGAAGGCAGAGTTAGATCAAGTTAAAAGGAAAAACTGAATAGCTGTATTTGAGCGAGCAGGAGGCATGCTGCCAAAGTGGGCAAGAGTTAGGAATCTGTCAAACAGTCTGTCCCAGTCTCCAGCAGTGGCAACTGCAGGTGCTTTTTAGGGAGAGCCTGTGAGCCTGGCTGCTTTTTACAGTCCATTCCCTTTGTACTCTGCCAGTATCCAGCTGTTACATAGGAACTGGTAGAGTTGGTAAATCTCTGTCAGGTTCTTCTCCACTGTTAGTTCTCTCCTCTCCAGACCAAACAGTCACAGCCTTTTTAGCCTCCTCTCACGAGGCAGCTACTCCATCCCCTTTATCACTTTAAGTACCATTCTCAGAACCTTCTCTAACTTCACTACATGCTTCTTGAGTTTCAGAGAGGCCAGAGCTGCACACAGTACCACCAAGGTCTTACAGAGCAGGAAATAGTGCCCTCTGCCTTGTTCTCAATACCTTCCTTGCTGAATGAGCTACTACATTCTGTTGGCTTTTTTGGCTGCCATTGCATATTGAGCAAACGGTATCAGAGATGTCAACCATATCTCCAAAAACTCTTTTCTGAATTGTAACTGCCAGCTCTGAGTTCAGCATCATATAGGTACTGTTTGGATTATTTTTCCCTCAGTGTATTACTGTATATTGAAGCGACGCTAAAGTTTACCTGCCATCTCTTTGCCTGCTTGCTCAGTCTTGTGAGGTGCTTCTGGAGTTCCTTGCCATCAGAACAGTATTTGACTAGCCTAAAGATCTTAATATTATTGACAAACTTAATGATTTCTCTGATTGCTTCTGTGTCTGGGTCACTGAGAAAGATAATTGATTAAAACTAGTCCTAGCACTGTTACCTGGGGAATCTCCTGCTTATTCTCCTCTGTCTTGAAAATTGGTCATCACACCCCTCCCTTGGCTTCGTATCTGTAACCAGCTTTCAGTCCATAAAAGTGCTTTCCCTCAGCAGCAACTTAGTGTTTTAACTTCAGAGTGGAGCCTGTCATAGTCTTTTTGAAAATGTAGCTGTTATTATATTCGCTGGTTCCCTTTATTGATATATTTACTGTCTTGAAACTCTGAGGCTACTGAAGCAGGTTTTACTTTTACATGAGTCATGCTTACTCTTTTCTAAATGACCATGTTTACCCATATCTGCAGTGCTCTTACTTTTATACTGAAATATTAAACATAACTGCTGTCCCCACTGCATGGACAGCTATTTGTGAAGCAGTTCTTGACCAGCTGCAGTTTACAGTCCACCCTCCTACAGCAAAACAAAATCGGTATGGATTTATGCTAAACTGTGATAGTGGCTCAGGAGCAGCCTCAGAAACAACTCAGCTGCTCATCCAGTAGGAGAGAATTAAAGAGCTGGGGCAATAGGTCATGTCTTGGTGCAAGACATCTCCACTTGTGAGCTAGTCCCCTGATTTACTGAGCAGAAGAAATGGCTCTGAAGGAGTAACAGTGCTCATCTTTTGAAAAGGATACCAAAAGCCTGCAATATGTACAGTAGCTTTGCTCTGCAATGTGTCTATTATACAAATCCATTAGAACACGGATAGACTATTGATAGAGGGGGAGGTTTTGCGAGTCTGGCAGAACAGACTCTTAAATGAGGAAGATGTCTGGTTTTTATTTCTTATTTGTGTTTCCCTATCAGTTAATGATGATTTGAGAGAAGTGCAGAATTGAAATTTTGTTGAGGCAGTAGAAATATATTTCACTTATTATTATGAAATATTTTAAGAATTAAACAATATATCTAGTTTTCAAATGATGATTCTGAGCTGGAAGGGGACTTAACTAAACCTCTGGACAACTAGACTGAAACCCTGACTTGAGAACACAAGTAAGAAGTATAAAAGTTAACAAGCAGTGACAGAACTGTGAGGCAAAATTACACAGTGCTTATCTGGTCTGAGCTGTAGACTTCCCTGAGCTCTATGTTCATGTTCAACCCTGTAGCCAGGTAATTGTTACCACAACTTCTTGTGTTTTACAGGATGATTTCAGGCCAGTCCATTATGTTTCAAGTTTCTAACTTTTTGCTTTATTTACCTGAAGCAAGTGCTTGATTTTCTTGGTCTCTATGTGCTTTTTCAAGTGTCCTGATGACCTGATCAGCTCAGTTTGTGCGTTTTCAACTGCTACCGTGTTTTACAACCTTTTTACAAGAGTAGTATCTTTTTTTCTTGGTTTTAAAGTAAGTAGTCTGACACTCCTTGTTTTCTTGCAGTTTTACATGTATGAGGAAGGAGTGGAGGATGCAGTTTTACACTAATGATCTTTACTCTGATGAGCTTCTTAAAAGCTTGTCTGCTGTCAAATATGGTTGTCTAACAAGGGACATTGCAGCTATTGGATTCTGATGATTTCCTGTCCCATGCCAGGTGCTAGAACATGATGAATTCAGACTTGTGTGACCCCATAACAAATTCAGACTGCAGTAAGTCTTACCTTGCACTCTTCTAAGTGTTTTTTCTCTAAATGGGATGCAGCATTCAATACACATAGCATAAGATAAACTCATAGAGGAGCCCGTGCTGAAGTGTGCAGAGTGCTCTACAGAAACAGCGTAGCCAAGTACCCCTCATACTATGTTATTCAGTGAGGAAGATACTCAGCAACTTACATGATCAGTCCCACATAGGATGAAAAGATGTACAGTTGACAAAAGTGACACAGTGGTGATACATATTTTAGGGAGGTAGCATATTCCAGTTCTACCTTTTGATTGTATTCAAGCTGATGTGATAATGCTGGCAGATACAGTTGTGGATATGATTTTTCCTTGCAGCACTAAACCCAGCTGTGACATCCCTTTTTGATACCAGTCCTGCTGTGTTCGTTTGGAGAGCCTATCTGTTTTTCCCCTCTTTATTAGATATTGCCTTGCCCAGAAAGAATGAACCAGACACAGACACAGCTGGCTTGGTGTGACAGGTTAGCATGATGCACTAAATGTCAGGAAGGATATTTAAGGTCTTCTGGTGCCCTAGGGCTTGAGATTGTTTTTGTGACTTTGTTTGACTTTTTATCCTGTTTGCAAAAGTTCTAAGGGCTTCCAGCTGTAGGTTTCTATTTTATTGTAAGTGGAAACATTAACATAATGTCTTTAGATATCTTTCTGCAGAAGCTACGCAGAAAGCTGACACTGGTACATGAGGCCCTTTCTCAGCAAGCAACACAGAAGGCAGGACCCATTCAGTGTGTTTCAGTCTGTGCCTGTAGATACCTTCTTATGGCACTTTCCCCCCCACCCCTGTAGCATTCAAATCTAGTTATTTACCTCTTAAATACTATGTTAGGATAATTTAGTATGTTCAGGTTTATTATAATATACAGTAATGGTGTATGCCTAGTTAGTTGCTTCTTTGACAACTAGAACACAAAAATTCTGGAAGGATATTAGGAAGCAAAGGGCTGTTTCTTTCTTAACACACCACATTTCTCTTTATCCAGTTCTTCCTCTCTTTTCCTTGAAATTAAACAGTGCATCATGATCATCATTACTTGGTGGTGGTACAACATACTGCTTCTTGACCTGTAAAGCTGTACATGATTTAGGTCTGATAACTCAGCAAATTATTAGCAAAACCCAGCAGTTTCAGCTGGATGGCTAGGTGGCAGGGCAAACTTTCTGGCTTTTCACTGGATCACGTTTTCCCCACTTGCTTAGCTGATTCTGCTTTGGATAGTGTTTCAGAGCTACTATGATTTTGTGTTCTTCTCCTCATCTCCAAACTTTTAGGAAATGTCTTGAAAGGTGTGTGTGGTTTTTTTTATTATGGTTGCAAAAACATATAGGCAATCTTCTGTACTAACATGCATTATATTTGATAGTGATTGAAATGCTTGCTGAAACACAGGTGTAGACCAGTGGTTTCTACAAATAGAAGTAATTAAAATGTTTATGCCTGTAAAATTTTATGCCTTTAAAATCTTTATGCCTCCTACCTTGCCGACACTTAAGAGAACTGGTGTCTCTGATGACTGTTGCCTTTGCCCAGATTCCTGATTGCCAAGCTTTTGTGGGTTTTTCCTCTGTTTGCCAGTTCCCTGCAAGACAAAGTGGCATTTTAGTCTTGCTTGAAGCTCTTAGCGAGAATATCTGACTTTTGACATCCCCTTGACAGCTGTCTCACAGGACTTAAACCTAGAAGCTACTGATCACTCAGTATTAGAGTTTAGTTACTCTTCATTTACAAGAGATTGATAATGACGTTAGCTTTCTGTTGGCGTAACTCAATGGGAGAGAGAAATTGTTTATTACCAATAGCTGAAAATCTCGTAAGTATATTGCCTCCACTGATCAATTCACATATCCTGTCCTGCTGACAGGCTGTTTTCCAGTAAATTAGGAAGTCAGAGGGTTCAGATTTGTTTAGCCAGCCTCTGAGTTCAAACTGCATGCATCAATGTGATAAGTCTTAACTGAATTCACCATTATAATGATGGATTTCTGCTTCGTGTCATTCCTAGAAAGTAACTTTCACAGGCAGCACAACTGGAGAATTTCCAGAAAAGGTTCAAAAGAAAATAACCAACCACAACCTTTTTTTTTTCTTTATGGTGCTTTATGGTTTTTGTGTTGAGACTCTTTCTTTTAGACAATTTTAAGCAATTCAGTATTGTAGTCTGTTGTAAGAACTATATTCTGCGCATGCTTTTCCTCCCAGCTGGGGAGTAGTGAGAGTTTGTTTTGCTGTTACCACAAAAGGGTGAGGGCAAGGGATGATTTACATGAAGTGTAAAATTCACGTCTCAAACAGGAAAAAGAAAATGGCAAGATAAAAAAAGAGGGGAAAAAAGAAAAACAGGTTTTTGGTTTGAGTGTAATGGAGCAGAGCTTTACTAAGTCCACACAGAGGGAATGCATGGAGCCTTTGGTGTCTTGTCCCACTCTTATCATTTGTCTTGCATTATTTAATTAACCACAGATGCCACGTTTGGTTACAATGTTAAGAAATTCAATGACATCTAGAAATTATTTTGGAATTTAAGCTCATATGTCTCCTGTATTAGGTCCGACATTTATAGCACAGTGTGGAATACATGGAAGTTCTAAAGGGAGCTGAACTTTATTTTTCTCAAGTGTAACAAAAAGCACTTGAAAGATACAGCCAAGAGAGATGTACTTTCTGCACAGGAAAATGGAGAGCTCTGCCTCTTTGGGGGGGTTTGTGTCTTGGCATGGAGGGAGCTAAAGTGCTGCAGCACAGTTGGAAAATTGGTATTGAAACATGTCATCTTGGTGTCATTGTAAATCTGCTGAGCAGCTGGCTCCCCTGTTCAGTGGATTTGTGGGAGAAGGGAGGGGTATGGTGCATTTCAGTACATGTGCATGCTTGTCTGTATGTTAAGCATTTTTCTGTCTTGTATTCATTCACAGCTGTGATTAGTGCTCATCCCATCCATTCACTCGATAACCCTCACCATCATTTCCACTCCGGCAGCCTCGCTTCTCCAACTCGCAGCTATCACCATCACCAGGTCAACCCGTGGCCGATTGGCACATCCATGTCACATTCAGACAGGGCCAATTCCACAGGTGAGATATAAATGATCAGACAGATTTTGCTTGTAATGGAACAATGAGTGAAACATGTGGAAATCAAAGCCTGAAACTTAACTTGGTTGGTCTCCATTGTGTGTTCCATGAGACATAGAATGAGGGGTTTAAGTACAGACAAAATCCTTGATAGGTTGAGTTTCTGTAAGCAGTTTCTTGTGTAGATCTGATATTGATCCTCGAGATACATGATGATGTCCTTGGAAAAGGAGGCTTAGTGTTTTACATACAACTTCAAATAGGAAGATTCCTTATTCTGAAGCCTTCAGCCCTGGAGTCTGAAACATCAGATTAAATCTGATTTGAGCTACATAATATGATAACTTTTTTCCTAATTAGTTGTGTTTAAAACTGAGAAGAAAAAAGCCCAGACTTTGCCACTGAGAGCTGATATTAGTTAATCTCCCTGAAGCACACAGAAAATTGTGGTGATTTCTATGTGGCATTTTTAGGCTTGAAGCACAACCATTTGCAATAGTTTTTGTAATGTCTCCAGTGCTTTGAAAATTCTGAAGCAATAATATTGCTAAATTGCATGTAGGTAACATCTTGAGATGAAGTGAATTCTGAGTTTCTCTAGTTTAAGGTCTACATTTTAATTAAGGTGCCACAACCAACAGCATTGTTTCCTCATGAAAACAGTTCATGAGGCTGCAAATATACAGGCAGACAATATTTTAGAGGCAGAGGTTTCCCTCGTTCTGTTTATACTGCTGAAGCGACAGCTCTCACAATCCAGATCTTTTCCTGCATGTGGCCTGAGTAGGATCATGATGCCCTAAATTCAAGATACCATCTCGTTGTTCTCTTGGATCAGGGTGGAGCCTGCTGCAGACGAACAAATGGAGCCTGTGATTCCATTTTAGCTTTCAGCAAGTAAAGAGATTTCAGGTCTATCTCAGTAAAAAATGTGGCTCTTCTGTATGCACTACAGTGATAATGCTTAAAGTATACCTATTTAAGAAGGCCGATACTGTGAAATACTCAAGAGTAAAATGAGAAAGAAGATTTGTGTTCCATGCTGTTTATCTGAGGTCTTATTACATGTAGCTGTTTCAGTGCAAAACTGTTCATTTGGTATTATGCCTGTGGAATCATTGAGTTCTCAAGCTTATTTTGTTATTAGACAGCCATTGCCCTTCACCTTAAAAACAGGACAGTTACACAGAATTGGTGGTGTTTGCTACAGAGATAGTTAATTTGTGACTTCAATTCTTAGCTTTTTAACAGCAGTCTTGGAAAAGGTGCTTGCAAACACTATGGTTTTGTTTCCATCTGACCACAGAGAACATTGCCGTTAAAGAAAATAAACCACTTTTTTTGTTGTAGAATCTGTTCGAAATACACCTAGCACAGACACCATGCCGGCTTCCTCATCTCAGACGTGTGCTGACCACCAGGATCCTGAAAGCACCACAGGGTCTTACCTGGCTAATGCACAAGAAGAGGATTCAGCTCAGAACCTCCCTACGGCACATGTCCGTCCTTCCCACCCGCTGAAGAGTTTTGCGGTGCCAGCCGTTCCACCAGCTGGTTCCACGTATGACCCTGCATTGCCAAGCACACCATTACTGACTCAGCAAGGTGAGCAGGTGAAAACTGGCAAGACACACTTGCCAAAAAGAGAGAAAGGCAATTTTAAGAAGCAAATGAGAGAAGCTCCTTAAGGGGCAGGGGGGTAGAGTTGGGCATCAAAGGAAATTATGTCAGAGGCTGGATTGAATTTTGTTGGTACAATTTTTCAAGGCCCTTCTCTGTTATCTACATGGATAAACTAGACAAAAATTCAAATTCAGTATTCCATAATACAAACTGTTCATTTTCCTCTAATAGAATCCTTCTTTCAAGAGCTTTCTGGATAGAAAAAAGAAGTAATTAACTGAGGCATAACTATGTAACAATTTATTTTAAGCTCCTAACCATCCAGTTCACTCGGTGAAGACTGCGTCAATTGGGACTTTAGGAAGAACTCGACCTCCTATGCCTGTGGTAGTTCCCAGTGCCCCTGATGTGCAGGAGACCACCAGGATGCTTGAGGACTCTGAAAGCGTAGGTACTCTTACACTGCCAGTGGCTTTCTTTGGCAGTGCTTATCAAACTGTGGTGAATCTCTCTTTATATGATACTTGTAGACTTTAGTAATATCTGCACTGAGACTTTCAAAGGCAGAGGATGATGAAGCTTCTGACTTCCACTAAGTGCCATTGCCTGTTAAGCCATATGAAAAAATATAGTGCAAATACCTTCTACACAAGGCAGTAAACTCAGAGAATAAACATTTAAATAGCAAATACTAGTAGTGCTTTCAAAATCTGAAAATTACTTAAGAGCATACCTTCATCCCCAATTACACAACACTAAACAGATGCAGTGCTTCCATCTATTCCAGTCCACAAAGCCCACTCGGTCAAAAACTGAAAAACCTTTGACAATGTTTTGGCTGAACTGAGGCTATTAGCTGAACATAAGAGTAATGTTCTCTGAGATTTCCTTTCTTGACTCATGGTCAGTGCTTCTGGTTTCTGCTAACCTATCACAATTACAAGAAGAGGAGAGTCAAGACAGATACCATCTATTGCACTAGTCTTTTCATTCTTTACAGTAGGTAGTGCCTAATGAAGCTTTCGTTTATGACTTGGGCTTCTATATGCAGGCTTCCATATTGGAGCTGTAGAAGTGCCCTGCACATGTGTGTTTTGCCTGCTTACCTTGATGTAAAGAGCATCTTTGTTCGCAGAGCTGAAGGCCTGCAGCAGTGCCGTTTGCTCTTCTGTACAGCCTAAGATGTTGTGTTCATGCTCGCTTTGAGATGTCATTTATTTCTGTCTGGTTTGCAAGCATACTGTACCTAGATCCTGTTAAAGTTGTGCACCTGCAGCTTCCTCTGCTGCTGCAGAGCATCCAAAGTGTCATTGCAGATGGAAAATTTAGCGTTAATGCCAAAAGGTTTAAAGCCATCATCCCAAATATATTTTCAGATACTCACATGAAAGTATTGTGACTTCTGGGGAAAAATGCTGTTGGGCTGCTTTGGAAACAGCTTTTAAGAAGTGAGGAAGTTTTGATTGTCAGGCACTGGAAGAGCTGTTTTCCTTTCAGATTGCAAGCCGAGAAGTTACTGTATTAGCTATTGTATTACTGCTACAGGAAATGTTTATTTTGCATTAATTTTTCTTTTTTTTTTTTTTCTTCTTGTTTCCTTATTGTCCTTTCCTTTTGTCACCATCTCTATGCACTGGTCTAGAAACTGTATGCATGCTTGATTTGGTGCACTTTTGCCTTTCTGTCAAGTTGTCACTCCTACTTAATTCTTTTTTTGTTTTGGTTGGTACCAAAAATATTCTCGTTAGTTTATTCATCAGCAAATTTGTAATATTTAAATATAGCCATTAATAAATTTCTTCATTAATAAATTAGTACAATATAAAGTCACCACAGCACACTAAATACTAGTTGAATTATGAGTTTTAAAAATTAGGATTAGGTAGTGATTTGAATTGATTCTGCTTTTTTATGAGAGCCTGTAGGAATGAGTCTGAGTAATTCCAAGTCACTGCTATATTTATGACTGTCAGTAGTCAGCAGATCATATGTTGGACACGGGACAGAGATGACTTTTCTGATACAACCTAGATTGCTTGGTAAACTGGGAAGTGCCTGCTGCATTCATTTCTATTTAAATGAAAGAAAGAAAAGGTTTGTATCTAGAAGCAAAGGAAGTGAGATCACAGTCAAGGTTGAGGGCTCCACTCTGGGAAGGACTTCAGTTTTATGGTACACAATCAGCTGAGCAGTGGCTTTAATATTAGACTTTAGCCAGATGGTCTAATAACAGACCTTAAATATATAGAGGCAGAAACTATCAAACAGGAGTTCTGTTGCTTCTGATTTGGCATTAGCAGAGCTGGTACTGGAATACTGGGTGCAGCCTGGCTTGCCTTCTGTGAAAACAATGTTGAGAGAGTGAAGAGGGTTTGGAGAAATGCTCCAAGAACATAAGGGGTTGAAAACTGCATGGTATTGGGAAAGACTTGGTCAGCTTAGAAAATCTCTCTACGTACCTGCATTGATGTATGAATGATGATAGCTGTTCAATATAGCTGAAGCTAGACATTGAGGCTAAAAACAGTGTGTGATTTTTAGCAAGCGTAATGATTCTCAAAACAGTTCTACTGAAGTGATTCCTTTGACATTTTTTTCCAGTTAAGCTGGGAGGATTTTTATAAAACATCTGCTTTGGTTCAAAGGAAGCTGTTATCTTGCAGCAGGAATTGATAGAAGGAAAACAGATACGATGATCACAGTCTTAAAAATTAGTGAAACTATGAATCGCTATTGCAAAAAGGTCTGCGCTTGAAACAACTCTCTGTTTTAAGTTATTAATTCCTGTAACTTGATAAATCTTCTTCTGCTTATTCCTGTGTCGGGGTCACAATCTATACCAGAATCGCTGACCATTTCTTCTTACTTCTTATTCTGTCCCTCTTTAAAGAGAGCAAGTCACCTTATCAATAACTCTGTACTTCTCCCACAGAATTATGAACCGGATGAGCTGACCAAAGAGATGGCCCACCTGGAAGGACTTATGAAGGACCTTAATGCCATCACTACAGCATGACCACCTTCACCAGGACATGACTCCAACCAGTTTCACAAGTCTTGGGACTCAGCCTTGGAACACAAGGAATTGTACAGAGGAAGAAGAAAAAAAAGAAAAAAAAAAAGAGGAAAAAACAGAAAGAGGGACAGCACATGAGAGCATACACAGAAAGCAAACGAACCAACCAGTGCATTTGTGCTACAGCTGGTCAAAAAGAGATGACCTTGTCATCATTCTGCAATGAAGTCATTGCCAAGTTGAATTCCATGTACCTGCTGAGACCGTGCAGGATGGGACGCATCAGGCTGAAATTTAGCATCCAGACAAAAGGAAAAAAAGTGGACTTCATGGTTGGTTTTTTTCTGGTCAGGTTTTGTCTCAGTGGTGTGATTGCCCTGCCTTTTCAGTGTTGGACATTCGCATTTATGTACAATTTTATTTGTGTTTTTATTTTATCTTTTTTTATAAAAAGGAAAAAATACTGTTTAAAAAAAATGAGAAACTGTTGTTTTCCACAGCCTAGACTGACATTTGACTGCTTGTTCTGTTGTGTATGAAAATTCATTGCCAGCGTGGGTTGTTCTGTTTTGTTTTTTACTCTGCGTATAATTACATCCCCTTCTGGCAGTTAATCCATGGCCTTTTGGGATGCTGCACTGCTATTTGTAAGCTTTTTTTATTATTTTTATATTATAATTATTAAAAGCCTGACTTTCTCCTCTCATCACTGTGAGATTACCAGTCTGTTTGAATTGAAATGTAATTTGAAAGGCTTGTTTGTCGCTTTTTGTGCAGTTTCAATATTTTGAGTGGGGAAAAGTAGATGGGGAAGGGGAGGGGAGCCAGTGGGAGGTTTCATTATTGTTGTTTTCCTGTCTCTCTCTACATTGACTCAAAAGACTGAAGAAAATGAAAGCATCTTCTGTAACGTCCTTCCTTGTAACTTCAGCATACTGTGTCTCTGGTTACTGAATTGCAGTGAGAGTCTTGTTTAGAAACATTAAAAAAAAATTCCTCCTGTAAAGTAGGGTTCCTTATGTTTAGATGACACTACAGCTTATTTTGGCAACAGTGCTCTGTTTTGTTGTTGTTAGTTTAAAGATCACATCATGAAACTTTTAAAGTGCAGATTGAGCGCTCATTCAGCATGGAGAACTTAGCACAAGCAGCAGTGCACACAACACTTCTCTGCTGGTGGTGCTTAGGTTTGAGCTACCTGGACCTCCCAGAAGCAGAGAACTGTGGACCTCTTCTCATCAGTGACATACCATATCATACTTTTGAGAACACTACATGTCCACAGGATCCTTCAGCAGCAAGTCCAACCCCAGTGCAATTTCTCTATCCCAGGCCATTTAAACAAGAATCCTTCTCTTAAGGATTCTTCAGAGACATAAGCAAGGCAAAAATGTATTTTTTTACACTTTTGAAACCATTTGAAAAGAAAAACAGTATTAGCGACTCAGGTGCTGTTCACATATCTGTCTAGAAAGGAAGGAAAGTTAAAAGGGAACTCCTATATGAGGGGAAGGAAAAGGGTTTTTTCTTTTCTCCATGTATGATGGCCTGGCTCTCCCATACTGTATGAAGAGGAATGGCATAAAAAGAGGGACTGTATTTTAGTGAAAAAAAAGAAAAAAACCAATACCCAGCTGCCTAACAAACTCATGTGCAATTTCACTTTTAAGATTAAAGGAAAATCAAAACTTATGGATGATTCAGATGTCAAATCTGTTCCTCCTGAGCAGTCAGATTTGTGATCTCAGAAGCTCAGTGATAACGATGGCAGACGTGCAGATACCAGGCCTTTCAGGTGCAGTGCCTCTGCTGGATGGCTGTACCTGTTGGAACATGAAGAGGAAATACTGTAATCCGCTTAAATTTAAATTTTAAAACCCCAAGAACTTTGCTTCATTTATTTTCTTTCATCCATTTGACTAAAGCTAAAAGTCTGGGCCCATTTTCATAGTCCCTCTCACTAAGAGAAGGGAGAGCCAGTGAATCATCCTGGAGAGCAGCAGGGGTTTGGGGTATAGTTTTGCTTCCTTTCTTTTCCTGGACTTTTTGTATTGTCCTTTCCTAGGACATTTGCTGGGTTTATTTATTTGAGGGGGAGAAGGAATCAAATGAATTGGAGCACCATGGGCCACCTGGATAATTAATATTTGGACTTTTAATCAATACAATTCAGGGCAAAATAAGCTACAGAATATGTATTTAAATAATAAAATACACATCCTGTCCTGAAAGGAGGGGGGTGTATGTTTTCCTTTGCCTATTTTTTACCTATACCCAAAGAAATACCATCATACATACACAGTATTCTTAGCTGGTGGGTCTTTGTGAATATTACTTATGTATAACACCATGAATGTTAATATTGTCATTGAATTTGGGGAGGGGGAATATTTTTAATGATAAAACAACTGTTCAAAGTTGGTTTTTTAAGGTTAAACTAAAAAAAAAAACATTTATTCAATTCAGTGTACAATCTGTATTGCACTTTTTCACATTTTAATGCTACGTTTTCTTACATATCCTGTGATTTTAAATTTGGAACATTGTGTATCCTTGTAGTGTCATAGTCAAGCTGTTAAGTGACAGCTTCCCTCGGAGACATTTGGGGAAAAAAAACCAAACCTGTATATTGTTTTATGATTCTCATGTAGAATAATTTTGAGGACTGCTGTAGACGTCTACCTTTCTGTACAATTTTTTTGCTTTTCTGTAGTATTTGCTGTATACTCTATGGCTTTTTTTAATAACTTCATGTTTATTATTTTGTATTGGACATCCAATACACTTTTTTTAATCCAATCAAATTCTGGTCTGCTTGGAGAGTTTGTTCTCTTTTTAATTATTCCTATACTTTTTTTTCTTAATCAATATGGTGACCAGGTTTGGAGTTCTACTTGCCCCTTTTTTGGTGTGGTTTGGCAGGTTGTCTCCTCCAGAGAGAGGAGAGGAACTATTATTTCCCCCCCTCTTCGTGTAGGCAATGAGCATGTAGTGTCTTTCTGGCTAACTCCCCTCCATTTCAAAGCTCGATAACATCACCTTCTAACAAGCAAGCATCAGAAGCAAAGGTTTCAAATCAGTGAAAGTACGTTTAGTAGCCATAGTATTTTCCTGTGATTTACAGGTTTACTACTATAATTTTTTGAATGTAGCACTTTCTGTCTATGGGTTTTAAAGTGCAGTAATTGATATCCTCATTGTTACCCTCATGCTAACTCCAGACACTTTCTTTTGATACTAGACACTCACACTGATCATCAGCCTCTTCTCTGTAAGCCAGCCACTTTCCCCAGTCACTTGTGTCCCATGTTCTTGGGAGCATTAGACAATTCCTCATCCTGACCTCTGCAAACAGGAATACAAGCTACTGCATTGGTTTACACCCCCTGCTCCCCCCTCTATTTTGCAAGTCACATCCTTCTGTTCACTCATTAAATAGTGCAACCACACTGAGATGTCAGGTGGGAACTGGACCCTGAAATTCTCCTGAAGGGATGCCACGACCCTGCAGCTGGCCAGGGACTTCTCAGCCACGCTAGAATTGGCAGGGTGTGCACATGTATATGTGTACAGGAGAGAAGAAATAGGGAACAAAGGCATATATCATTAAGTAAGTTGAGAGTGCCACAAGGCAGTGGCTACAGCAACACACAGTCCCGCTGCACTTAATAACCTCTAGCTTTAAAAGCCAGTATTTCTTGCTACGTTAGTCAGTGCAGGGAATTTGCTGTGCTACCTGCTTTGCACGTCAAGCCAGGTGAAAAAATTGATAAGTTTTATGGGGTGTTTATCAAGTAGCCCATTTTAAGACAGGTAGAAGTAATACCTGCTGGGACTTGTGCCTGCCTGTGCAGCCAGGCAGTGCAGGACAGGGACACTAGAGGGCAGCGATGACTTGCTGGTAAACAAAGCTGCAAAGCAAACCCACAGCCTACACCGCTTTTGCATCCACCACAAAGAGAATAAATTGTTTCTCTTCAGCCTAGGTTAAGGTGACTAACATTTGTGATGCTTTCTTGTTAGTAGCAGTTCAGTAAAGAATTCAAGCTGCAAGCTATAGTTTTTTCATGCCTAGCTGTGGCTTTCCTTGATAGCACTTCAGCTTCCAACACACAAGCAAGGGGTTGCCTCAAACACCTTGGATAAATTGGTGCAACTCTTGCAGGTATTTGCCCATTAAGAACAGCCACCTGTTTTAAGACAAATCGAGACTGGATTTAAACTCATAGCAAATCACTGTTCATCTCAAATAAAAGCATTCCTGTAGGGGCTCAATGTGATTTAACTGAACTGCCTTTGCATTACAACTATCCTGTGGGGCCAGGTCTCCCCTAACCCAACACAGGCTTCAGCCAGGTTACACGTCTCCCCTTACTACACAAGGTGTGAACACATACAGCCTGTGTGACTTTTAAAAGCCAAATTTCGAGCTCTGGTGGGACTCCTTAGAACCTTCCATAAGCAGACACGGCAAAATTCTTGCCTCCTGAAAAGCTTGCCAGGTCTCCAGTGTGATGGACGCACTGGAAGTCAAGGGGACAATCATCCTAGCAAGCAAATGTGCAGGGCTGACAGGGGCAGAAGCAGCAGACAGGACCAGCAGGTTTGTAAAAGGAAAGCCAACCCTTGGAAGGCACAATGTGGAAAAAGTGGCAAGGAGAACACAAGCACAAGAGTGAAAGGGTGGCAAACACCCGCAGATCCAGACTGCACACCTGCCTTTTGAAAATGCAGGAAAAGCCTGTATGTGATAGAGTGCCAGGGAGACAAACTAAAATGCAATGAGGGGAGCAAAGGATTCAGCCTACTCTGAGTGCTGCTGGGCCACCTTGCTGTGGGGGAAATTGTCCTCCACCAGCTGAGAGAGAGTCTCTGATCAGTACTCCCTACAGGCACAGGTGCCTGACTCATTTCTCTTCCACAGGCAGGGCTGGTAGCAGTTGCACTAGGACAATAACCTATTGCCTATCCTTCAGTAACAGAATTGACTTTTTCCAGGTACTTCCCAATTTCAGCTCCTGTTTCCTAACCTTCCAGCACACACTGCCTTTCCTCCAGGCCTTCCTTTCTGTAGGGACAGTAGCCAAGACAGCTGGGTCCCATAGGACTGCAATGTAGAGCAAATGCTAATTTTCCTTGGCAATTTCTTAGGAGGAAATTCTGTTCCCCAACCCAGCTGTCTCAGGACATCCCACCTTCAGTCAGCTGCCAAGTGGCCACTGGCTAAGGGGATGCTGCAGGGTCCTCTGCCCATAGGGCGTTGGTCATGGTGGCAGTTTAACCACAGCTCTTTTGTTCAACACACAAATGCACTAGTAACACCACTGCCAGCCTTGGAAACAATGCAGTGCTGCTCTACTGTCTGCAAATCCTCACCACCTGAAACAGACACAGGACAGCCCTGTTCACAACATCCTGCAGCAACCCCATCACTGCAAAGGCTGGGAGAATTAAATGACATGTGTTAGAGATGTAGCAATAAAATCATGAGATGATAACTTAACCCAAATCAGTAGTACTCACCCTTAGCAGGCTCTAGGCAAGGGAAGACTGAACTGCCACAGGCTCCTCTACCTGGAGGTTTTGCTGTGTCCCTTTTTCCCTTCTTTCATTTTAGGCTGTCTGTCAGTGCTTCCACGTCCTAAAAGTTCATCATTCTGTAAAGAGCAGGTGAGGTCCTCTGTTCTGGGCAGCAAACCTGAGGGGAAAAGAGCAACCCATTTGTAACCTCAGTCACTGTCCCTGGCTGGCAAGGCCTCTGCAGGCAGAGCTGGGATATTCAGATGTGCATGTTGGAAAGCCCTAACCTGACTTCAGGCCTCCCTCAGGACCCTTTCACATGGAGCATGAGACTGCTGCCAGAGCTCAGCCTCCCAAGGGCACTGCTAATGCAGACACCCAGGTCCCATCTTGCAGCAGGACAGGGGGATCAGGGTGGGGGGCCCTGGGGCCGCAGCACCATCCAGGGGGGTTGCAGGGCACAGAGGTTTGTCCTCAGGCTCAGTAGAGCCTGGCCATGATCAGACACATGCCCTGTGCCCTGGCCAGGGAGAGCCCGGGCAGGGGTTTCCCCAGTGAAATGGGGAAACTGGGAATAGCTGCTTGCCTGACAGCCCCATCCCACCCAGCATCCTCCCCCATCCTGACATCCTTGTACATGAGGAAGACATCCAACCCCATTTCTCCTCCGTGGGTACCGTCACCATGGTAACAGCATCCACTTAATCTGGCCAAGCTCTGTGCTGACGATGGGGAGGCCTGGGCACCTTCCCTCCTGCACAGGGGTTTCCCTGGCAGCTGCTGCTGTTTTATGAGGCACAGCCCTGGTCCCGCACTGCTCCTATTGATCTCGCTGTCTGCGGTGAGGATTTGGAGCCTTGTGGCAAAAAAACCCCTGCTGCTGGAGAAGGGCACTGAGGTACTGGCAGTGAGCAGCTACCAGGTAAAGCCCTTCCTCAGGGGCTCTACGCCACTCCCCAGTGCCATCTGTAAACCCTCTGCCAGCACCCCTCAAACTCGAGGGCTGTGTGTCCTGTGTTATCCTGTGAGGGAGTGGCACTGCTGTCCCACAAGAAAAGCCACCCTGCCAAGCCCAAGGAGCAGGATCCCTCCAGCAGCTGGACCATATCTTGCCCTCCCCAGCCTGGGCCCTCTCCCTTTCATCTCCCCCTGTCTCTGCCTGGCTGCTCTTGCTCCTCTGGAGCAAACCAAAGGTTACGGTTATTTCTCCATCCTCTTCTGAAGAGGCACACAGCCCTCACAACATCCCCGTGCCCCAGAGAACAGGCTAGAGGCACAGACACGTGAGGAGGTGCTTCGCAGGGGCTCCCTTGGCTGCATTCCCTCCCAGACCCCTACAGCATTTGCTGTCCTCCCTTGCCCCAGCTCTGCGCACCAGCACAGATAACCAGGGTGGTTCTATCCAATCCAACCTGCCTAGGCTCCCCAAGTGGTTAGTACCTGGCTTGCAGCAGTTCACCTGGCCCCTAGCACTGCCTTTTCAGGGAGCTCCAGCAGCCAAATGCTGTGACAGGCTCCATAACACACAGGGTTACTGAGCTGAGGCCACCTCAGCCCCATATGGGATCAGCCATAGTTGGAAGGGGAGAAAATATGCTGCTGCAGCCGGTGCTCGTGGAGTGGAGCTGGGCATGCAGGGAAGGTGGTGAAGCTGAAGGGACAAGGCACTCCCAGATGTGGGGCTGGGGGGGAAATACTACCCAGTCCTAGCCCCAAACCTGCTAGCACTGAGGGGACTCTAAAGACAGGGCACACAGCCCAGCTACCGACACACTGCAGCACACAGCACCTTCCAGACCCTTTCACTCCATGTCCCCAGGGCCACCTCTAAGTGGAAGGCAGCCACAGCCAGGCAGACAGAACCCACAGCGTGGACTAGAGTCAGGGCTCAGCCTTCCCCCCCACGGTTGCTCCCAGCAGCCAGGAATTAGGAGGACTACCAGCACCTCCCAAAAAATGGACTTCAGATAGCAAGCCACCCCAAAATCCACCCCTCTTACCTAGCCAGACCTGGAGGAGCCTGCTGCTTGGTGTGAGAAGCCAGGGGCTCTAAGGAGCTGGGCTGGAGCCTGTCCCTATGCCCCATCCTTCCCCAGGTGCTTCCTATCTCCACCCCAAGGGCAAGGGCCCCTTCCCAGCTGAGGGCACCAGCCTGAGCACCCAACCCAGTGCTGCTCATCACTGTGGGCTGATTCTGGCCACCTGGCTGGGCTTTGTTTTGCAGGCCAGCCTGGCTCGTTCACAGGCAGGCCTGGAAAGGGGGGGCTGGGCAGCAGTGGAGTTTTAATGGGATGAGGGCTGGAGTGGAGACAGCCCTTTCTAACCAGGGTTGCTTTCAGTGCTGTGTGAGACATGCTATGAGCCACTGAGATCTAGTAAAACCCAGCAAGCAAACAACAGCATCATGACAAACTAGAGATGGATGCTGAGTCCCCAGTGCTTGTGACTCATGGGCTCTCAGAGGAGAGACACCTCCCCAAGGCTCGTGTCTGCCTGTTTTCTTACTACTTGAACCGAACTCATACTACTTGAAACAAACCCTATGATTTTGGAGACCATTTTGCTGGAGGCAGGGAGGAAAAAATGTGTATTGTGCCCATGCACAAGTGCCTCCAGGTCTCCCTGTTCATCCCTGGGCTATCTGCAGCTCCTATAGGTACCCTCACCATGGCTCTATGGGGTGACACTCGAGCCTTCATGGTAGCGCTGATTAAAACCTACATGTTAAGCATCTTTCTAGAGCTAAGTATTTATGTTCTCAGTTGCCACAGCCTCTCCAGGAGCACAAGGCTTACAGTGACATGAAATATCAAGATGTCCTGGCACTAAATCTTTGCCACAAACCGTGAGCTGCAAGAGGGGCCTGAGGCACCAGGGAAAAGGTTAATAATCCATCAGGGACACTGTTCCTGCCTGGCAGTGCCACCATGAGCTACACATGTGGTTCAGGCCAGCAGTGTCCTTCCCCCAACATAGAGCCCTCTCTCTCCCCAGGCTGGCCAGGGGTCCTGTGTTCCTGGCAATACATTCAGGCTGCTCCTAGGGAGGCAAGCATAAACGCTTACAAAGGAGCAGGATTGAAGCCCTGTCCTCCATCTTTCCTCCCCCACAAGTAAGCCACTCCCAAGTCTGCTAGACCCTTCTGACTCTGGTGGGTTTGCTCCAGCAGCACCAGGATGTGCTGTACCCCCCACCCCAGGCTGGATGGTATGGGTGAGCTCCCTTCTCCCAGGTGGCTGTTTCCAGGACGGTGAGGCAGCTGGGCCAACTGGAGCATCAGCAATAGCAAAGAGCAGCTCCCATCTCCAGCTCCCCCACTCTCTGGTGAGCCACCCCAGGGCCTGTAGTGGCCCACACAACGTGGTGGAGCAGCACGTCAGCACCGAGCCTCTGCAGAGAGGAGTTGACAGTGATTGGCATGCAGAAGGCCGGAGCTGACAGCATCCTTTGGCCGCAGCAGGCAGCCAGCGCGGGTGGACAGGACACTTGGGAGTCAGCACCGGGTCTGGGGAGGTCAGCTGGCCATGCCCTCCCGTGGGCCACCCCCACTGTCCCTGCACGCTGTCTCCCTTCCAACAGAGCTGGAGTGCTGTGAGCCACGTGTGGGCAAGCCCCAGCCATTCCCATCACAGCTGAAAAAAGCGGATGTATAAAAACATAAAATAAAAGGGAAGAGGGGGGGAAATGACCCTGGAGAGCTCTCTAATTTGCAGCACAGTCAGGGAGAGCAGCTTCCCAGAGAGGGGAAGGCATGTTTAGACATGTGGCACTGGAAGATGCTGTTTTAACACCTTCCTGCCTAGCACTGCAGGACAGCTTCAGGCAGCTCCCATTCCCTTCCCAGCAGTGCAGCACGGCTGCCTTGGTTGGGGGAATTTCTGGAGGAGGTGGCCGCCCCTGCACACAGGACAGGAGAGCTGGGTCCTGCAGTGCCCATGCCAACAAGAGGTCACTCAGTGGAAACCCTACAAAAGGCCTGGCATTTGCTGGGCTAAAGCTCCCATTTTTAACCTGTCAAACTCTTGTTTCTCCTCCATTAAAACAAAAGAGCATCTACCTCTTCTGAGAGACTTCAGTCAATGTCTTTTCTAATCAGGTGCCTGCTAAAAGGTGGACTTGAGCAGAACAGTCACTGCTGGTGATTAGGGTCAGCTGGTAGCTGGAGGCTGAAAGGCAGCTGGTTTGCAATGCCTTTTTAAAAGACAATCAGTCTACTTCCCTGCAATTCTAAGTGGTAGAACCAAGTTAGGATTTTCTTCCCTTAATTTGCCAAGAGTAGATGGCACCATAGCCAACTCCATTAAAATCAGAGCCTAAAGTCAAAGAGGGGCTTAGGCACAGGCCTAGTGTGCTGGAATTAGAGAGACAAAATGTCTGAGGCCTCTGCAAATGACGTGACAAAACCAATGTGTGTATACTTGTGTTAAAATTCAACAACTCTTTATCAACAGGGAGAAAGCAGGCAGTGAGGGGATTTGTCTGAAGATACCTTGCCAATCCAGGCAGCAGTCCCCTCGGATTGCTGGGAGTAGAGACAGGCAGGGACAGTGCCTGGCAGGACAGGGCTGGGGACATTGGAAAGGCCCCAGCACTGTCTTGGCTCTGATCACAGCACAGCCCCGGGCAGGCCAGACCCTCAGCTCCCCCACAGATTCACTGAGGTGCTGCTAACAGGGTCATCAGGGAGGGTGGCAGTGACAGCAGACAGCTCATGTACAGGGTCATGGTGCATGTCCAGTGAGGCCTTTCAGCCCAATTCCTTAAACATGGAGAAACTTGGGACCTCAGACTTCAGCACTGATGGTCTGTGTTGAAAAATAGGTGCTGCACAGCTGTGACTTGGGGCCAGGACCTCGGTGTGTCCCAGCTTCTCCACTTTGTTTCCTCCTGCCAGAAAAGCAGTGTTCAGCCAAGCCTATGCCTCTGCAAGGTGGGAGGGGGATGGGGGGGGGTTGTAGCATTCCTCACACTGTGCCTGAGCGGCTCGATTTAATTTCTGCAGATTTCTGAGTCTAGGCTTGAGCTAAGAAACCAAACTGGCTGCCGGTCACACCCTGGCTGAGGGGCCACATGCACACACAAAATTGGCATCACAAACTGAGCATTTCTCTGTGTGGAGAAAGGGAGAAAAGTGACCAAGAAACTGCATGGCTGATGAAAAGCAGCTGCAAAACCACCTCCGACTCCTGAGGGCAAACCCAAACTGCATCTTTCCCTGCCCTGCTTCTCTTTCCCACTGCTGGGGGGAATTATTGAGCCTAGCTTTAGTTCAGTGGTAGGAAAGGGCCACCCACATCCCTACTCACAGGCCATCAATAGATCACCTCAGCCAGGGATGGAGGGGGTGGGATACTGCCTCAAGGGGGTAATGGTGGATGGGGAGGGAGTCTATGGTGTTAAACTGCCACCAGCAAAAATGGACTGCTTGTTTATGCTAGTACCTCCCAGTTCCTGGGCTTTTACCCCCTGCAGCCATCACCCTGGTCTGGCTCTTCCGCAGCACTGCCCCACCAGCCTGGCAGAGGGGCTCAGCACTGGAGCAGAGCATTGGCAGTGGGTTCCCAGGGTCCTGGCATGGGCTGGCCTCTTTCCTCCCTTCTCCTGGGACTCACATGGTACTGATGCCCCACCTGAACCTCTCAGGGGCTTGGAGAGGTGGCTGCCACCCACCAGTGCTGGGCAGGGAGAATTACCTGCAAGGGGAAAGATCCTGCCTCATCAGGTGCTGGGCCCACGCTGGGGCCAGCAGCTGCTGTCTCCAGTTCACTAGCGGTGAAGCTGTAACACTGCCCTTGCCTAGGGGAAGCAGAAACTCCTGGTCAACCTTTCAGTTCAAGCATGATCCCCCAGCATCTCACTGCCAGGGCTGTCGAGAAGCCAACCCTGGCCCCCCTCCTTTCCTTCCTTGGCTTCCAGCTCCCTCAGCTACAGGACTTTGCTCCCACCCTGGTGCCTCCCCCAGGTTCTGTATTCCTGTCCTGTACCCTTGTCCCAGTGAGGTACATGGCCTGCTGGCAGAGATGGGCTGGGCTGAAAAGGATATGAACATATTATCTGTGCCCTCACCTTCCTCCCCCCTCACCATGTCTGCAGTCCCACAGGGAGGTTTTGGGGCTCCTTCAGTCGCTCGTGTACTCTCCAGTGACGTGTGGTGTGATGGGCAGTCTGGCTGGAGGTGGTGCAGAGCAGCTCATGTGGGAGACCTGCTCCAGCTGGGGCAGCAAGGTATCTGCAGGGGGTTGGAAAAGTCCTCTGCCGTCCCGCAGGGGTATGAGCAGCGAGATGTCGCCTTTTTGCCTGGACCCTGCTTCCTCCTGCTTCCGCCTGAAGGTGGAGGAGCAGCAGTGGGTGCCCCTGCACAAGCCATGCCAGGCCTAGAGCAACTTTCTCATTTGCTTTTTACATACTGTGGTTTGCACACGAATGGGGGCATTGCTTTGTACACATCTTCCCTTCCACATGCCAAAGTGATCCTCTTCCACAAAATAACAGGGACGCAGAGGTTTGCACGTTCACATGGTTTGCAGCTCAGGTCCCACTGCCATATCAGTGCCTTGGGCTGGCAGGTACAAGCTTGGCTCCTGAGGCTGGATGGAGTGAATGAGTGAAAGTTGTCACTGATGTCTGGTTTTCTTTATTTTAAATAAAATATATACTATGATGTATTAATTTCTTTAAAGTGGTGATTATTAATTTACTGATGTCTTCTCTAGCAAGGAGGAGAAAGGTGCAAATCCCTTTTCCTTTTGGGCATTCACCAGAGTACCTTGTAGGGTACCTGTTGCCTCCTCTGAGCTCACCAGTCCTGTGCCCAGTGCTACAAGATCCCTGAATTTGCAGAGGAGATAAAAAAAGGACTCAGCCAGGCCATGCACAACCTGGTCCCCAGTGCAAGGCTTCCTGGAGACACATCAGAGATGTTGCAGGGTCTCTCTTACAGTGGTTGTGCCTGGAGGACAATGCTGAGTGAAATGGTCTGCTGAGGGTCCTGCTGCTGCCCACACAGTGCTCCACTATTCTGTGCTCAATGAACGTCATCATTACCTTGCTGGTCTGAACAGCCCAGTGAGTTTGCAAAGAGGAAGAAAAACCTCATTTCCAAGAGCTGAGCCTCAGCCTGCTTCTCACTGCAGCTCTGGCATCACTTTCTGTCTAAGGCTGGCTGGTGCAGGGGGTCAGACAATCCCAGTGCCTGCAGGAAAGCATTGCCAGGAATAGGTCTGTTCTGTTGTCTCCAACACCCCAAAATCTCTCACAGGGTCCAAGAAGTATGAGCTTGGGAGCCCCTCCCTCTCTCCCACAACCAGAATCTTTTCTAGGTGGGAGGGTGAGTGGGGTGGGCAGCCAGTCCAGGACAGTTTCCCAAGACAAGGCTGAAATTCCCATGAACAGCCCTTGTCAAACTGACTGGGGAAAGGGAGAAATCACAAGTGCTGGTGATCCTGCCTTTTTCCCACTCTGAGCCCCCACACCAGTGGGCTGGGTCTTCATAAGGCACTGCAGGGGAGTTAGTAGCGATCAGGAGGTGGAGAAACCACCCTGTTGATAGGAGGGTGACTTGGCTCTGGTATCTGAACAGTTCGTTCCTGACAGTCAGCATGCAAGTATCATTAAATCCCAGGGCAGTCTTAAGTCCCTTCAGTAAAATAAGGGGGCATCAACACATATGCTAAACCAGTCAAGCCCTTCCAAGTGTGCTTTTCTACAACTGATGGGGCCTCTCTGGAGGGTGGAGCCAGGGCTTTTCTTTGGTCAGGGACAAACTGTCTGTGCCCTCCTGATCCAGAATGGCCTAGAGCAGAGACACGGCTACTAGCTGCTCTGGGTGAGGTAAAGATCAGACTTCATTAGCTAAGCCATGTCACTAACTCCTCTGGTTTCATGCTTGTTGAGAGGCCTTCATGGTTATTGTGTTACTGTGATCTGCTCTGCCCTCAGGTAGGGCATGAGAGCCTCCTGATGTAGTCCTGCCCATCTGTCTGCAACTCATGGCAGTGGGACTGTGTCCTGAATCCCTGCTGGCTGTTCACATAGAAAAAAAGGCAGGTTTCACAGGGAAGTTTAAGAGCTCAAAACTTGGATTTTGTTCTACTCCAGAATGAAAACCTTCAGAGTTTACATATCTTCTGTGAAATATAATTTTAAAATAAATTTTTGATTGGGCAGGACTGACTCACAATCCCAGTTTCCTCTGTAATAGTAATGGTACATAAAATAAAAAAGCCTGGCACAGACATTCATTTTGAAAGGCAAAACAAACATTTGACTGCCTGAACTTCCCTCACTGAAACTCCAGGACAACTGACCCATGAGGGCAGAGCCATCTGGTTTCAAGATAATGGCATTTACTGATTAAAAACTTTGGTTTACTCTTTCCCCACCAGCTCAGCTCATTTACAGCCAGACAAGGGCAGAGAATTGACGGAGGGCGACCAACAGGGTCTCCCATTTTCCTGTACCATCTGAAGCAGGAGGGAAGAGAAAAGGAGTGTCCTGCTTGGACTGAGCCTGTGCTGTGCTGTGTCAGTGGGAGTGTGTGTGTGTCTGTGCACCCTTCTCTGCAAAATACTGATTTCATTCATGGCCCTCGGGCTCCTTCTTCTCTTTTTTGCCATCTCTGGCACTGGGAGTTCTGGTAAAGAAGGTCCTGGACCTTGTTCTCATGTCATCAGGAAAGACACACTGTTGACATGTTAACAAATTCAAGTCTTTCAGAGGCTGAGCAAAATGTCAGAGGGCTGAACGCAACCATTGCATGAGAAGGCACCAAAAAAAAGACATTTCAGAGAAGGAAAAATGAAAGACTATCAGCAAGGCAGAGGTGAAGCACTGCATGGAGGTGAGAAGTGAGGCTCTTGAAATCAATTGGTTGGAGGAGAGGGAGCAGGGAGGATGGTATCTACCTATGTCTCACTGCCACAGGCTGTAGGACACACTCCAGCAGCTGGGCTGCTTGGCCCTACATTTTCTCAGCTATGAATAAAGGGCATGAGGCCATACAGCTCCCATGTGAGCTACTGACCCAAATCATCAATTTTGTGCATACTTCCTAGAATGGGTTTGGACAAAGACTCGAAGAGGGTATCACAGGAGTGAAATGAAAGCTAAGAGTTGAGGCTAGTTTTACCTTCCTAAAATACATCAGGTCCTGACCTTGGCATCATCATCCAGCTTAGTCTGAGACCTCAAAACGGCTACTTCCCTTCTTCTGTCTTTTATCCACTTTCCATGATAGTCTCTATTCCAAGTTGTTAATGTCTGGATCCTGTGGTAGGGCTCCTTAGGCTCTTCTCTGAGGATCACAAAGTCATCCAGAGTTTCCATGTCTGCTATTAATGTGAAGGATTGTCACACGCATTTGCAAAGCAACTACCAGATTTCTGCTTTGTACTGTTAAAAATTCAAGTGTAGGCAAAAGTTTTAAACTGTTACTGTCAATGGCTTAATACAGACTTCCTGCAAGAATGTGTGAGGTGGAGATGTGACAGCAGGTAAACTACTAAAGCTCTTAAATACATTGGGAAAATACAGACAAGAAGTGAGCCAAAACCCTGCATCTTCTCTGTTCAACAGCAAAGGGAGGACTGAAATGCCACCCAGGTTTTTTTTTTCTTCTTTAAACCTCATCTCATGTTGGCTGAAGTTCAACACTTAAAGCAGACAGCAAGTCAGAGGGATGCATTTTTCATGTTTTTATTTACTAAGGTTTTTATTGTGTGTTTTATATTGCAAACCCCACCCCTAGAACTCTTCCCTCCCTCTCCCCCAAAATAAAACAAAAAATAACAATAATAATAAATATAGTTCCACCTACTGAGACAAGCCTAGTGTTGACTGGGGTTCAGTCGGAATAACTCAATATTGGCTACTGCACTGCTAAGAACTGGAAAATCAAACAATATCCCCATGAAAAACAAAGCAAAGGAACCCAACTGAAGAAGAATGTTCACCAGACAGGTGGATGGAACGCATGTCTACCAGAGACAGCCCTCAGGGTGTTTCTGTGCACCTCCATTTGTCTGAGTGTCCACAGGGGTTGTTGAGATTCAAGTACCAATGCAGCAGTCACAGGACAGTCATCCATGAGGGCTTGGCATTGCTGGGCTGAAGACCTTTCCCACCTGCTTATGTTAGATACCCCAGACCCAAACAGCTTAGCTCCCAACCTCTTGAGATGCTCATTCTAGGGGCCCTCCAGCATACAAGGAAAAAAAAATGCTAGAACAAATATAAAACTTAAAAGGATATTGTGAGTCTTCCTTCTAGGAACTGTCTCATACCTATGAAAATATGAGAGGGTCTGTGAGTCTGCTTCAATTCCATCAACTGATTCTGTCTCAGGATGAACCTGTACATATTTGGAAAAGCAGGATCTATATATTATAATTATCACCTGCCAATCAGGCCTACAGGAGGGTCAAAATTGACATGTATTTTAAAACTAGGATATATATATATATAAATATATGTGTGTGTGTGTGTGCTTACACATGTGCATAAATAGACTACATATGTGTATAACTGTATACTATATATATAAAAGCATGTGTGTATATATAGATACATATATAAAATCTATACACACACACACACACACACACACACATGCACCCCTCCCACCACACACACTCACACATATATAGTTGCATGTAGCTAGTAGAAAAAACATTTCTAGAGTTCCCCTGACCCTTTAAGGAAGACCAAAGCTGATTACATCTGAATTCTGAGCCACCAAAGCACGTTGAAGCAGGAGTGCCCAGGAATGCTTGCAGCAACATTCAAGATACAGGCACATTTCAAGAGTTTTGCAAACAATTCGGTATAAAAAACAACGATCAGCCAGTGTTTTGGGAGAGAGCTGGGGGTAGGAGTAGGTAAGAGAGGGAGTTATATGGACCTGTATCATTACTGTGGTAATAGTTTTTTGGCACTGCTGCATGAAATCCTGCTTTCCCTCTGAGGGCTGGAGGGACCCCATGATAGCTGGAAACAGAGGGAGGCTGGACATGTGTTTCTAACAAGTGTTAGAAAAGTTGAGCACCTGACTCTTTACAGTGAGGTGGCTGGAGACACCTCTTAGCCTAAGAAAAAAACAAAAGAGAAAGAAAGGATCAAAGTAAAAGAAAAGGAGACACTTGCTCTAGAGGTAAAGGCTATAGCTTCTCAGTGCTGTGTGCACCCAATGGCCCCTTACTGTCTTCATCCCACTTTGACTGCCTTAAATCAGGGGAGCCCAAAAAGTCCAGCTCAAGGTGCCTGCCAGGCCCCAGATGTGTCCAGTGATGCTGCAACTGCAGGGCAAGACCAAAGCCAATCAGGTGCAGGCTGTTATTGCTGGTGAAATCAAGCAAACGATTTAAATTCCCCCATCAGAGGAGAAGCATGGACCATGGCTGGCCAAATTTCTGGTCTAATCTGGTTTAATGGTATAAACATAGCTGTAAATCTGGAGAATTCTTGGCTGGGCACCAGTATTACCCTTGGTGCCTCAAAGCTCAAACTCCCCTGGGCTAAGGAGGAAGAGGGGTGGGGTGACTGCACCCCCCTTTTCGATCTTTTGCTACCCAGTTCTCTTCAAAGCAGTCAGCCCATGGACACTGAGACATTAAAATGAGAAAGGGAAGGTTAAAGTGCTGCCTCTTTCTTCATCCCTCCCCTTGCTTTGCATGCCCCAATCTGGAAGGCAGCACACACGCTTTCCAAACCATGGAGAGGTTGAAGCTTGGGCTCTTCTGCTGGCCTAGGCCAGCTGCCTGGCATGCTGGCAGAGAAACAGGACTTCTCCCACAACCCACATCCATGACACCTACAAAAATACAGAGGGGATATTCACTGCCCTCCTTGTGACTTACAAGGGATTGCTTCTTGTTCCCACAAGAGCATCAGTGGAATAAGAAAGAGAAAAGCATCTGAAGTCAGGCCCGTCCATCTCCTGGTCACCTTTATCTTCTTCAGATGGAGTCCAAACAAAAACTCAGCCCTTCTGAAATCCCTACAGGGAACTGCATTAATGAAACTCACCCCTCTTCTTGCTTCCTCTGCAACCTGCTGATCACAGGAGAAGACCTGGGAGGAAGTGAAACTATCTGATGTGCACAGTGAGCCATCCAAGTGCCCCCATATCTAGGTGCTGCGGGCCAGGTTCACAGCTGTGCAAAGCAATGCAAAGCTGAGGTCACCCAAAGCTGTTCTAAAAACACCAGCTACAGGCCTGACCTGATGTTCCCTTTTATGGCCCACGTCAACCTCGGATCTTTGTCTCAACAGGATAACCTTTTTTGGTGGCTTCTATGGCTGATCATTCATATGTTCCAGCTCAGGCACACGCCTTGTCTGTGCGTTACCTCGTTGGATTAAATTTGCTCATATCCTTTTGTTTCATGTATTAAAATATTCTATAAAATCAAGTGACCAAAAATCTATAGCTCTAAGAATACCTGGTTATCTTCTTTTTTTGTTGTTTTTCATGTGTTTTTTTGTTTGTTTCTAATCACAGTTAAACCTAAACAAAAGAAATGGAGAAAAAAAGTGGGGGTGGGGGGAGAAAAGGAAAAAATGATTCATGAAAGTCTAATCAGGAACTGAATTGCACGGCTGACATAACCAGCTCTCAGAAGGAGTCCTCACAAATTGGAGGGCAGTTTGGATCTGACAGGTTCCAGATCCCCTGTGAGCACTATGGATTCTTTCCGCCCACCAGCAGTCAGAGAAGCAGCTCCTGCAGCGCTGGCCCCAAACACCAGCGGATGCGGTAAAGAACCTGAGGACATCTGACGTGGTAAAGTCACACGCCCAGGAATTGAGCTACAAGGCTTCCCAAGAAGTCCAGTCCCTCCACCAGGAAAAGGAGAGAAGCTGGAAATGGATTCTCTAGAGGAATGAGGAGAACTTTGGCTCAGTGTCTGAGCCAGCTCTTGGGGCAAAGATGGCTGGGAAGCAGAAATCAACTTGATGTCCTGGTTCAGACGTCCCGGTGGAACAGGTGGCGTGCTCTTGGACTGCAGTATCTGCGGAGGTGGGCTGGCGGTCTGAGGCAGGAGCAGAGATCCGTGAGAGCCTGAGGCCCCGGGAGGGCCACATTGAAAAGTTCTTGTTGCCACTGGGCTCTGACTAGGAGGACTAAGGCCAGAAGGGGTGTAACAGGGAGAGGCGACACCAGACTGTTGTAGTGGAGACATGGAGGCAAAAGGTGGCCGTTCTTGGTGGAGTTGGGCTATCGTTCCAGTTAAAGATCCTAATGCATTTGGATGTGTTTGGCACAGGCCTGAGGACGGCCCACCAGAGGCCTGTGCCAGCTGGCTTAGGCTGGAGGATGGAGAGTTGGAAGAAGGAGGGGGTTGGAAGTGATTAATTCCCCCCAAAGTCCCACTGCCCGAGAGTTGCTGTAACTGTCCCCCCTGCAGTGGTCTTGTGGTGGGCTGGAACTGGTTGAGAAGACTAGGGGGTGAGTTTGATGAGAGCTGGGTGAGTGATGTTGATGGGGAGCTAGTTGTAGCTTGCTGGAAGTGCCCAAATCCACTGCTGGAAAGGGCTGGCTGCTGCTGCTGCTGCTGCTGCTGTTGCTGCTGCATGGGCTGAGCTGTACCCAAGGGTGATCCAGAAGGTGCGTGTTGGAACTGGCTCAGTCCCACTGAGGATGCACCGCTCAAACCCGGCTGGCTTGAGCCACCTGGAGGGGACCCCACCTGGAACTGGCCTAAGCTGGCGGCAGCTGAGAATCCTGCGAGCTGCTGGATGTGGAAGGAAGAGGATGAAGGGGTTTCTGCTCCTGGTGTATGCAGCTGGGATGGAGTACTGGAGGGAGAGCCAATGGCAGAAGGGCCAGTCGATGGGATTAGAGACTGAAGCCTTTTCAGCTGTCTTGGAGTCTGGTTGGATTGTTGTCCCAAGGAACCCAAGACGGACACTGGAGGACGGAAGATGGCTGTCGGGAGGCGTGGGTGGTGGGTCAGAGCTATAGCAACAGAAGTGGTGGCTGCTGCAGCTTGCAGGGGTGCCTGGATCAGTGGAGTCCAGATGACAGGGGTGGGTGTGGATGCGGCAGCGGCAGCCGCAGCAGCAGCAGCCTGGACATTGTGAGCACAGTGTGCCATCTCTCTGTCGTGCTGCACAATCTGCTGGATGATCTCATTCTCTTGGTAGTTGAAAACACCTGAATTGAGGTCATGCTGGACTTTATGCAGCAGAATGGAATTTTTCTTGCCTGTAAAGAAAGTGAAGAGAGAAAGAGTCATTCTGATATGTCAAAGTATGGGAGGCTTCCTCAAAGCTTCCTGCCAGACTTTCCTTGAATTGTTGGCACTGTCTCCCCTCCATTGTCATTATGGGATCTGTGTACAGTCTCTGTGCTCCAGCAACAAGATGACAAACATCACATCTTCTGCTTTTGTGGTATGAACAACAAGCCTCAAGATCCCATAAAAATGTGCCCGAGAGGACACATATTCTTAGTCAGACAGTAAAGCCACTTTTGATAAGTGTGGCAGACAGGTAGCAAAGCTTATGAATCTGGAGGATTCCCATTTTGCACCTTATAATCTGAACTTCCATTAGAAAAAGAGAATAAATCCCAAGGCTGCAATTTTTTTTGTGTGTTTGCAAAGGAAAACCTCAAAAATATAAGTCCAGTGAAGTCTCCTGAGTCTTCAGCTACTCTCCTTCAGCTACACCTTCTCCTCATCTGCCTCATGCAACTTGTTCGCTCTGGAGTCAAATATGTGGTTTTAGTTGAAAGGAAATTTCTCTATGAATAAGGGACAGAAGGACTTTACGTGCTGGAAAAGCTCAGCTGGCCCAAGAGACCTCAGACATGCTGAGCTACCATCTTACTTGGCCGTGCCCTTCTAGCCCCAACTTTAAGGAAAATGCAGGCTAGCAAACGTCATGTTCCAGCTGGACTTCCTAGCCTGCAGCAGAATATTAGCTCAGCGCTTTGCCTTTTCAATGGGCTGGAAAATGTGGCGTAATGAGTTTGTCTGGCCTGAGCGTGCACCTGGCACTGAAGGGATGCACTCTCCTGGACTGAAGGACAGAACCATTCAACACAGGGGGATGAGATGCTGCCAGTGATGCCCTTTCACCAGAGCACAAATGCCTTCTCAAAGGAGAGGATTTCGGCTGTGGACAGGCTCTCTGTGTAAAGGCTTTCATATCTCTGTTCTCATAACAGCACACAAATTGGTAACTGTGCCAGCATTGATTTATAAGGAGCTGGTATATGCTGATTTGAATGATTTTCTTACAAAATTAGTGTGGATAGATCCCTGTTCTTGCCTTTTCAAGGGTCCTCTATCCTGACCACATGCCAGTTTGAACTGATAACAGCACCTGCCTATGGGCTTCCTTTTCACTTTTGTTTACTGAAGCTGTTTGGATTTGAAGGGTTCAGCCTAAAAAGTTCTGTGCGTGTGTGTGTGTCTGTGTCTCTGTGTGTGCATGTGCATACCTGGCGCCCTGGTTGCGTGTCTGTACACAGCTCATTTTGTAGCTGAAGCTCAGGAGGTGAGTGTAGAAGGGTCACCTCTAGATGAGACACCAGCCAGTTTGGATCAGATCAAAAGCTGTATTAACGCTCCTCCTGAACCAAATGTATCCTCAGGCCCACACCCATTAGCAAACCTCTGCTTGGATTCAAATGTCATTTCTGCTGGTTCCTGTGTGGTCACTTCTAGTTCCTGTACAGGACCAGGGCGAACAGACAGCATCTTGCCAATTGCTGTGGATTTACAGAGCATGAGATAGCTGCAGGTATGGAATGGAGCCCTGGCTGTGGAAGGGCCTCTTTTTCTGTATTTTAACCCCCAAATCATGTCACGCTTTAAGAATTAAAGTCTGGCAGCACAGCTCACATCAATTAAGTTGCCTGCAAACAAGGGCTTGTCCATTAAACTTGTCTCCACACTTCCATGAAATCACAACTTTCAAGATAAGTCAACCGTTGTGTCCTGGGTTCAGCTGGGATAGAGTTAATTTTTTACAGGAACCTGGGAGGTGGGGGGCATAGCCGGGGCAGCTGACCTGAACTGGCCAAGGAGCTATTCCATACCATGTGACATCATGCTCAGTATATAAATGGGGAGCGGGCCGGGGGGTGGGCGCTTCTTTTCGGTGGGGGAAGTGGCAGAGCGTCGGGTCCCGGGTGGTGAGCAGTTGCACTGTGCATCACTCTTTTTGTATACTTTTTCATTAGTACCGTTGTTGTTGTTGCAATTTCTTTGTGCTGTTCCAGTAAACTGCCTTTATCTCAACCCTCGAGGTTCCAGGTTTGTTTTTTTTTTTTCTCTCCTCCGTCTTCCCCCCATCCCACCGGAGGGGGGCGGGAGGAGTGAGTGAGCGGCCGCGTGGTCCTTTGTTACCGGCTGGGCGGAAACCACGACACGTTGATATTATTGACTAAGACCACAGTATGACATTTAATTTGTCCCATACAGCATTCTAGTTTAAACTGGTGTCCTGGTTTCAGCTGGGATGTAGTTAACTGTCTTCCTAGCAGCTGGTACAGTGCTATGTTTTGAGTTCAGTATGTGAAGAATGTTGATAACACTGATGTTTTCAGTTGTTGCTCAGTAGTGTTTAGACTAGAGTCAAGGATTTTTCAGCTTCTCATGCCCAGCCAGGGCACCTGACCCAAACTGGCCAACAGTGTATTCCATACCATGTGACGTCCCATCTAGTTTAGGAACTGGGAAGTGGCGGGGCGGGGATTCGCCGCTCGGGGACTGGCTGGGTGTCAGTCGGCGGGTGGTAAGCAATTGCCCTGCGCATCATTTGTACATTTCAATCCTTTTATTACTACTGTTGTCATTTTATTAGTGTTATCATTATCATTATTAGTTTCTTCTTTTCTGTTCTATTAAATCGTTCTTATCTCAACCCAGGAGTTTTACTTCTTTTCCTGATTTTCTCCCCCATCCCACTGGATGGGGGGGGAGTGAGTGAGCGGCTGCGTGGTGCTTAGCTGCTGGCTGGGGGTAAACCACGACAACTGGTCAGCTGATAGTTTCCAACAAGGAATGGTTAAGAGTGGACTGCCATGTTGGGTAATAGTTCCCAGTAAGATTCCAGAGCAACTTCCTTTCAATCCAATACCTATACCAGTCAGATCTCAGATCTTTATGTACAGATGTGGGTACATCTCTGGGCATGGATGACATCCAGATTGTTGTTTGGGTTTTTTAGTGTATGATATATCTTTTACATCTGTAACAGATAAAAGAGTTTAAGGACATGCCTCTTACTCTAGCCAAATGTAAAATCAAACATCTGGCAGCAAAGAACTTGAACGACACTCTGAAGAGGGTAGCTGGTATCCTGGTGTTCTAAAAAGTAACTCTGAAATGGTAGAGTCTTGAATATAACTAGTTGAGTTCCAAACCTACCACCAGAAGAAGGTAAAACAATTATTGCACAAATAAGGAGGAAATTGTAAAGTAGAAGGGAGATACTAGTCACTACCACATATAATGCTAGGAAGGCATACAGTATGATGTTTTAGTTCTAGTGTCTAGCTGCAAAGCATGAAAAGGTACAGAAAATATCCACAAGAATCAGGCTTGAAAAACATCAGTGAGTAAGTACAACGTATTCAGCTTCTCTCAGAGAAGAGGTGATTTGATACCAATTTATAGGGAACTTCACAGACAAAGGAAGCTGCTAAGAACCATTCCCTTCAGTTCCCGAAGGACGCATGAGATACTGTGATTGTAGACAAGCCCACAAAAAAAAAAGAAGGAGCAATCTAACTGTAATTGTAGTTAAGCACTGGAAGAACACACTAAGGGTTTTTCCTTTACTGTACTTTTTAAAATCAAGCTTTTATCTCTTTATAAAGGACGAGGTGTGGTTCTAGCAACAGAGTGCTATGCAATAGTGCTAGGCAATTGTTCAGAGCGGGTGAAGCTTGCATTCTACAGTGGGCTGAACTGCACCATAAAACCAAACCACTAAAATACTGACAGACTTTTGATTCTGGATCTGTAACTGGTAATTTGGGATGTGTCTGTTGTGGCTAGTGGTATGGGATGCTTAATGCTTTTGTGTTTTACCTACTGCTAATCACTCCCCAAAAAAGCAGTAAGGCATATGAACTGGCCTTTCTTTTCTCACCTCGGGGAAAGATACCAGCCCTGGAAGGACACAGTCCTGAAGACAAACAGTGTTCTGAGCTGCTCATGTCATTACAGGGGCTGCAGAGCTTGTCTGCACTGGAAGTGCCTGTGTAGAATATGTATCTAATGTCTGTTTCATCATATACCAGACTGGAATAGACAGCACTGGATATCCCCTAAACAGACAGATCCTGGTTCTACCTGCTATTCATGCAGCTAGGCACACCAGAGGGAGCATGAATGTCACCTTTAAACTTAAGAGCATTTTTGCAGTGAACATACAGTGAAAGGGAGTGAATGGCACAGAGGGTTACACTGCACACACACACAGAGTAATTTCCACCTGGTATCTACCAGAAACATATACGCACTCACAAACAAGAGCTGCTTAAACAGAAACAGAAATACTACCTGCTCCAAGTCTGGAGAGAAGGACCAACCTATCTAAATAAAATTGACAGATAAGAGAGAATCTGGCCAGCACACTTGAGTTAAAGACGGAGTCGGACTGCAGGTTTGTAATCATTCTCTTTCTGGAGTTGAAGGTACAAATCCCAGCATGGGGAATCTGTAGCTATCTTGCATGACTGCAAGGTCAGGATGTGAATGGGAGATGGCATGCTGAGTTCAAAGCAGACAGGCAAAAAAAGCCACCTTACCACATCTGCTTTCTTGATAACAGACTGTAGCAAAACCAGTCTGAGGAGGAATGGCTAGGGGTAGAAGAAGGAGAAACAGTAGATGTTGCTAGTGCAGCTTTCCAAAAAGCTAAATACCAGGAACTGCTCTATGTTTCCATCATTACACCTCATCTCAATCTTTTAATTCCATGTGACCTGTCTTTGGCTTCTGATTTGCTTGTCTGTGCTTGAATAGCCTGCAATTTTCAATGCTGCCCTCAATTCAAATGAGAACCCATAGCGATGTTAATCAGAGCTGCACGGATGAATTGAGGGAACTGATGTTTTCATAACCGGAGCTCTTGAAAACACAGAAAGAGCTGAACAGTAGACTCCGATTTCCTTGGCAGAGCACTAAATAGAGAATATGCTAACATTTTCCAAACATGCAGACTATTTACTGGAAAATGGTTTGATCAAAGCTCCTTAAATTTGTGTCAAATTGATAAAATAGTTCCAGCAAAAACCTTGGAATTTTTTTTTTTTAAACATAACATTTCAGTTTTCCTTTGAAATTACATTACACTTTAATGTTTTCCTGACCCCAACTTGAATGTATCAACTGTTTCATTAGATCAAATTTTTCTTTTCTGTTTTGCCAAGAAAGTCTCAAATTTCTGCTCCAGATCATTTAAAAAATTACTGAAAACATTCTTTCAGTTATTGAAGGGGAGAAGAATTTTTCAAAATCATTTTTCAAAATTGTAATTGGTTAGCAAACTGAAAAATTAATTGGTTCCACCATTCTAATTAATTGCATCATTTACATGATGATTCCACACACCAATATGTCTTATTAGCTGCTTCTGGAGAAAATCCTCCTTCCAACCAGCACCAGATGAGAACAGGCACACAGCAGAGTCCTGGTGGGACAAAGACATTTTCCTGGCAGGTCTGACTAAGGTCCTGCATGAAACATAAGCCAGCAGTGGAATGAGGCAGTAGGAGCAAGTTTGCTTGGGCCAGTGGTTCTGAGATTATTTCTCATCATCATCTTATTTATGAAATTGCTTCAGTTTCAAATTCATTTTTCCTGCTCTGGATTTACTGTCACAGCACCTGCCTCAAAAGGAGAGCAGAAAAGACAGCAATCAGAGGACTAAAAGGCTGATTAGTTTGGCTCTGTGTAACCCTAATTGAAATTATGTTCTGCAGCTCACAGCTACATTCAGTGAACCGCAATAGAGTCCTGTGTTGTTGCTAACCCAATGAGAAGCTTCATTAGGAGAAAGGAAAAGGGACTCCTGTTTCCCCTTCAATCTAATCACAGCGGCACGGAGGCTGTATGTACAGAGTTTCTCCTTCTATGTTGTTTATCCCACAAAAATTACAGTGCTGAGCTGAGTCTAAGGTACTGAGATAAACAATCCACACCAGCATTTCTCCTAAACCCAAAAGCACTATACAAATTTACTGAGGTGCCATGGAACTGGCATAGGAGCCATCTGCAACCGCCTCATGCACCAACTCCCCACCCTTGCTTCCTCTGAGGTAGCTCAAGGCCCCTTACCTTTTCTACAGAGGAGAAAGAAGCTGCCTTGGGTTTCTGCAGGGCAAGTGGTGTGCGACAACCTGATGAAGGGAGGACTGGGTGGCTCCCAAGCAGCCACTTGGACTGGATGTGCGCCTGAAGAGGACTGAGGGACAGTTAAACTAATGGAGCTACAGAAGCACAGTCAGTTAAAGGACTTAAGACTATAAGGTCTCCATGGCACAACTGACTTTTTTGTTTTCTTTGTACAGCTCGTAACACAATATGATCTTTCCCCATAGTTGGGCAAAAATAAGTATCATCAATGGCGTGCTCTGGGTTCGAAAACCTCCCTATTTTCCTCATGGCAACAATAGGCTAAATACAGGGGGAAAAGGAAGATATTTAGAGCCTAGAAGATGTTCATAGCAAAGCTACTGGTGCTTTGAAGTGGAGTGGGGTATGTAAAATTATGGAAACTAAGCAAATAGATGTTGCTCCCTTAATAAAGAATTGCAAAGTCAGATTTTCCTCAACTGTAGATAGCACACAAAAGAAGAGGGAGAAAGGCTCATGTGATTTCATAAAAGGAGCCAGCACTCAACAATAATACTTCTATCAAATAATCAAAATTAGCCTTCTGTTGTTAAAATTCTGCACAGACACAGGGGAAATTAGCTGTGACTTTCTGTTCATTTCTCTTTTCAGTTCTGTCTAAGCCCACTGGCTGCAGTTTAAGAATTCAGGTCACTAAATTGCTTTCTGAATTTACATGTATTTGAAATAATCTCACTTTATTAGGCTGGTTTATGCCCTGGCCTGCTGTCAAAAGTGGCTGCCCCCCTGCCACATGGTTACTTCTTTCCAGTCTTCGCTTCTTACTATTCATACGACTGGGTACTAAACACCCTGCTTGGATCACTGGTTGCAGCAAAGGGCTCACAGCACATTGCAGCTTTGAAGGCAGTCTTTGCCCTCCCTCACCTATGGGTTGCTTGTGTCCTGAGCTGGTCTCCTGTGGTAATTCAGCTTGCTGCCATTGTCCCCAGAGGGGCAATACAGGCAAAGAAACCCTGGACATACTCAATAACTGGCAGTTTGCCACAGCTGCTTCTGTGCCCCAGGGGAACTCTTCTGCACTGGCACTATATTGGTTGGAAGGTCTCGCTGCACCAGCTCTTGCCACTGTCTTAAGAATCCGTGTATATAGATAAATTAGCTGGAACAGAGATTTCAAAATAATTCTTAACTCCCAGTATATGTGCTCTTTTCCTGTTCAAGCCTGATTTTCTCTCAAATGTAAGTTAACCCACACTGAACTGTTATTAACTGTCATGTAAAGGTTTCTGCTCAGACTTGAAGTAGCTCTTGGAAGCAAAGCAAAGCCAGCTGGATCAACTCTAAGAGCATCCACAGAGGAGTTCAGCGCACTTAACAAATCTGCTCTAGAAACTAATTCAAATTAACTTTGCTGAGAGCCTGGCTGTGTAAATACATTACAAACTGGATGTGCAGTTCTTGATGAACTAACTGCTCTGCAGTAGTTGCTATTTGTGTGCTCTTACGCCGTACGTACAAGGCAGCACCCACCTGCATACTGCAGTTTCATTTCTCTCTTGCTACAGCTGTATCCTTTGAACTCTGGTGGTACATATAAAGTACTAACAGTATCTCCTTCTCCCCTGCTCTGTCCTCTGCAAGCCTATGTAGAGTTACACCTGTACACAGGGGTTTTATTGCAGGAAAGCTAAATACCAAAGTGAAAGGGAAATAAATTTTATCAGTGTAGAGCCCATTGTACTGGGGAGGTTAGCTGAATCTCTCTTCTTACTACCATCTTAACAAACAATAATGAGTTCAAAAATTTAAAATGGACAATTCCCTATCTTTCCAAGTGGAGGTCTTCCCTCCCTGTACAGCTCAGGCCTGCCAGTGATTGCTTCTACTCTCCCATAAACCAAATACATATCTTCCAAAATATGAAAAACACATAACTTTAACTGGGCCAAACTGCTGTATGTCAAATGATACAAAGTGAATAATGTTATCTGATGAATCTCGTGACAGTTAAACAAAACTTAAAATAAATTAAGCTCTTCCCTCACACTCTTCACATTTATGCCCATCATACAGAGCTTTGCAGAAAAAAAAAATTTGAATATATAGAGCTATATAGAGCAAACTGTTTGTGAATATCCATGAACGGGTGTAAGAATTGTGTACTTCTGGAGTGTCTGTGATGCCCTGTGCTGCCTGAAGCATGGTGTCCTGGCTGTTACTTATCGCTGGAGACTGAAGCCAAAGAGCTGCTTTCTCCTCAAGTGGCTTCTGTCTGGGGCCAAAGCTCCTGCACTCAATTCTCAGTGCCCTACTGGAGCTGACAGCTGTGACAGGGACAGATTCTGGAAGACTCTGATCATTCTGGCACTGTTTTTCTATCAGTTGTGTGCTTTGCAGTGTGGTCTGGTTGCAGATTGCTACTGGACTACCTTCAAGGCAGCAAAAGTCCCCTGAGTCTAGAGGTGTGGTTGGTAAGCAGATCCTACTTCGTGTAATCAAAGAAGGGGTTGAAATTTCTAAAGGTGTTGGAATGATAAAATGTTATCCGAACAGGTGTTTTATTTTGATGCAGATAGCAAAGAGCTGTGGCCATGGCTCTCTAAATATAAAAGGAATTGGGTAACTTGGGGGACACATAGAGATGGGGCACAAATATATTGTTATCTCCTACAACTCCCCTAACTCTCTCACTTCAGCTTAATGTCTGCCAGCTAGCCAACTACCCGTTTGTAGTACTAGTGACTCCTGCCTAGAAGACCAAAATTCCCAGAGAACTTGTACCCTGCAAGGTAGGTATTGCTTGGAATAAACTGATGTGACCAAGGTCATTTACAAAGTCAAAGACAGGTCTCTTGAGATCTCATCACCACCCCCACTGTCTCTTCTATTGGGGTGTCTTAGGCTTTATTTTCCTTCTAGAGTTGCATGAGAAATGGCACTTCATATTCAGGTGAACAGGGTTGCCAGTTTGCCTTAATTAAACTGAAGTAATTAGCATTCACTCATGGCTGGTGAATTGCTGATATCTTTCCCTAGGCTAAATAGAAAATACCCTGAGTCTGGGCCTTTACTTCCAAATAAAAAGAAATTAAAATATTCAATTCCTGCTTAAGTCCAAGCTTCTACCCTGCATATCTGTGCTAGATAGTGTTTCCAGGGTGTGATTCACCTAAGCCATTTTAGATAGCCACCTTAGGAGACGACGAATCACACTCTAAATGCCTTTTTCTCTCTGCTGACTATAAAAGTCAGATTCATATCTCCACATTGTAGTGTTGGAAATGATGGGAGAGGATTTCAAGTCAGAGGAATACACATAGTGGTATTTGAACTTTGATTCCTCATAGACAGTTATGTTCGTGGGTTATTCAGGTGATGAGAGAGGACACAACACAGGACAACCTGTGTTATCTCTTGTCAGCCACTGATACCCTCACCTGCTCAGTACTTGGATAAGATTCCACCTCCTTAAAGGGCGGACAGAGTTCAATGTGATTTTGAAATAAAGCTTTCTCCCAAAGCACACACACTCTAGCATTGTACACCTGGGCCACAGGAACTTTTATCCTTACATCACCTGTGCCTGTATCAGCAGCCTCAAATAAGAAGCATATATACACACACACACACATATATATATAGTCTTATGACCAAATCTGCTTGCTCATCTCACATGTGCAGCTCTTTGGGGGTTACTCACTTGTGTACAGTAAACAAATTTGGGACTACAGTGTGGATACAGTGTAAAATTTATGCTGAGTACATATGGTTTTATTTATACACATTTCAGTCCGTTTCATTTACTCATATGGTCTTGCACAGCACCTGCCGCAAGGGAGTAAGCAGCTAAGAAGGATTCAAAGACCAAGCTCCACCTTTGTTAGCATTATTTTCCCTGTAGAAGAGATGAGGAACTGAGGCACAGAGCAAAGGCATGACAAGGACAAACAGTGAATCTGTGACAAAGCTTGGCACAGATCCCAGATCTTCTCATTCACAGTTCACCTAGCCTAACACAGGCCAGCCCTTCCTCTGAGGCAGCAGATCCCAGAGTATTAGTCATGACCTAGACAAGCAGGGTTGCAAACCCAACAGGATTTCAATTGCAGAAGTGTGATCACGAGCTGACAAAGAGGGTGCCCCATCAAAAAGTTTGGGAACAGCTATTTTTGTGGCTTGTTTATATGACAAAGCTTTTAAAACTTCTACCACTATAATATCTTTGAACAGACACTCTTGTACCCCAATAATACTATATAATGATATTTAGAGACTGGTATTGTGTTGTCTTAGCTTTTCATTGTTTTTTCAGCATCTGCAATGCCTGGAGGAAATGCAAGGCACTTTTAATTCTGGGTTAACTGGGATCCTTGTATCAAAACATATGCAACTGGCATTCAAAATGTATGCATTTCAAACTACGTGGTGAAAAATTCCTGATGAAAATGAAAAAATAACTTCCTCTGGCTTTAAGTATGCTTTTAGCTCTCACCAGTGACCTCGATATGGATGGTAAGCAACCTTATGACAGACGTTTATGGTATTTGTTACACGACAACGAACAATGGAAAATAACTGTCCCCCAATATTTTTTGAATGCAGCAGTGAATTTTGATTCGACAATATTCACGACCCATATTGTATTTACTTTCAATGACCATTTGAGCAGTTGTGTTTTACAAGTGCAAATACTTATGAAAATATCATTTTAAGCTTCAATGGTCACTGAAACCTAGTTTCAAAGCCAGTCAGGACAGAATGATGCGACTTACGTAACTGACACACCACAAACTGGGACGATTCACAAATGCTTGTCAGACAAAGAATTACTCACTGGAGAAATGAACAAATTATTTCAACACACAAATACTACAAAAAAATTTACAGCTTGGTCAAGAACAAGAAAAAAGAGGGAGATTTAATCAGTGATAAAATTATCATTAATCAGTGATCAGCCTAATTTCCTTGAGCCTCAATCTTCAAGGCCGTTAGGCATGTGATATTCTGCAGGTTGAGGAGTTCTTTAGTCTGAAGTTTCTCAGAGAGCAGAGTTAAGCAGGGACACAAATCTTTGTAGAATCCCAGCCTTAGTCAATTCATGGAGACTAATCCCTTCCAGTCTTTAAAGAGCTCTTGCAAGTGCAGAATACCTGGGAAACTTCTTTCCCAGCCATGCATGGCACAGGCAGGATGCCAATATCAATTGCCATTAACAACAGAGGTTACAAGGATACATCAACATGCTCTTTGCCCAGCGATAAGTGTAGCTGACAGCTCCCTGGGGGGCTGTGCCCTCCATGCTGCTGCACTGCCATCTACCAGCAGGAAGCGATGGGGGCACGCAGATCACGGTGCATCTGCCCCTCCCCTTCCCCTCTGCCTAGCCACAGGCTTTCAAACTGCATTTGCTCCGCAAAGTGAATGCCTCGTCGCACCTCCAGTCAACCAGTACTGCTCCTGTTGCTTCAAGGGATGAGATGAGGTCTTATGTTCTCATCCTGTCTCCCTGCTGCCTAGACAACCCTAGACCATGCTTTCCAAATCCTCCATATAGCAGGTAATCCTGTAACCATCTCTCCAGTCACTGTGACTGGATGGACTGAGATTTTTCTCCCTGCTCTCTTGATTCCTCACTGCACAGGGGGAATACAGGATGGATCTTATCCTAGTACCAGAATAGTGACAGAGCCCTCTGAATCATTTCATGTACTCAGTGAGGCATGGGCTTCTCAAGGACATGTTTCATCTGGGTAGAAGGGAGTTAGTGAATGCACCACTGACTTGGAAAGATGCTCCCATTTGCTTTCATCTTGTGTATAGATCCCGAGCTGAATATAACAGGAACCAAAAATATGGTCCTGCTTCTGTTCATACCTGCCTTTTATGAACTGCTGTTCCTTAACTTCAGTCCTCTAGAATAATCCCTCTACTTTCAGAGAGAGTCTCAGCAGAATGCAGTAATCTTGCCTTCCCTAAAAAGTCATATGCTGTTACACAGCTACTGCACTGCCCTTTCTGGATGGTGCATGTTTCAGGGGAAGGTGAAGAAATGCCTTATTTATAAAGACAGGGATTTCCATGGGACCTGCCAATTTCAGTAGGGTGTGCATAACTCCCTTAGGCTCTTTGGGGAAATTCCAGCCAAAGAGCTTGGGCACAAGGGCATTGGAAAGTGCTACAAAGATGCTATTTTGCAATAGTAGAGGATCTAAAGTTGAGAGAACAGGCAGCTCTCAAGTCTGATTGCCAGGGAAACAAGGGTAGCACTAGGATTTTCAATGTACAACTCTGAAGGTCTCTGCCTTTTATATGGCGTAGGGACTAATGTTGTCTTAGGTCAGCAGAATGGCAAAAGGAGGGGAGGACAATGCCCGAGCTCTGCACCAAAGGGCCTGTTATTCCAGTTGCTCTGTGTCACCTTCTGACCTTATGTTGACATTTTGCAGCTGTCTGTGGAAGGGAATTCCTCCTAAGGGAAGAAGTGTGTGAGGTTCTTCATGCTGGTTCAGAATTTTCCATGAATTTTAGTTACGTGTGCAGTGGCACACAGAGCAAAAGACAAGAACCACAGGATGCCCTGCCCACCTATATACACAGTCACAGAGAGCATCAGACGAGGAAGCTGAGCAGCACTGACCACCTAAAGCTGAAGAATCTGAGATAAGTCAAGCTGGCCCATCCCTGCTTGCACCTCACATTACATTTTCTTAGCAGTTTGTACAGTCTAATTTAAATAACTCAAATGATAGGACTATTGCCACTTACACTAGGGCCTCATTAGCATGGGCTTTGCCAAACTCTACATATTTAGCTCATAACCTTTTCCTCAGGGGTCACACTTTCTGATTTGCAGCAGGTAATGAGATGCACAGAATACAATGTTCCTGGCATGAAAAGCCCCAGAGGCACTGCACCCCTTGCTGGGATGCCAGCTTATTCCCTACCCCCCTCACCCCATTATCCTCCTCACCTTCTGCATTATACTCAGACCTGCACTGACTTTTTTGGTTTTGAAAAGCAATGAAATGCATGCAGTTTTAAGAGATGTATAATAAGAAGCTAAAGAAGTTAGACTGGGACTCTGAATGCTCAGTCCTCAGCTCTGCAAAGACTTCTTGCATGACCTTGCATAAGTTACTTAATCTCTCTGTGTTAAACATCTCTGGTTGTGACCAAGGAATGTTATCCTGGTCTTCTTTAGTTAGACAAGGATGTTTGCAGCACACGTTACGTCTCCCACAGGATGGGAGAGCATCCTGGGATGGGTCACTCTAAGCTATAACAATCCAGTTATACCCTTTGGTTAATTGTGTTTACTTTGGGCTGCTGGAGGTTAGGTTTTTATCAATTGTGTATTCATACATTCTGAGCTGAAATTAAAAATCTAGTGAATTCATCACCATGGCCCTGATGGCCTCAGATTGCAGATCTGGGTTCTTCAAAAAGACCTCTTGAAAACAAATGGAAGCAGGAGCTGGCAGAAATGTGTATGTGTGAGAGAGAAAGTGAGAGAAGGATGTGGATTTAACTGGTTGTGAATGGGGCTCCTTGTAGGAGCTGAAGTCAGGCAAGGAAAGACAGGCTGGGATCTCCTTCAGTTCACAACTCCAGCAAAGGAACTAAGGACCAAGCCTGGAGATGGGGTACCAAGGCAGCAGGTAGTGGGAGGGAGACCCTCGCACCTTCTACTTACCAATTCTGTCCAGCCTGTCAAGAGCCACGGTTTCAAAAGCTCGCCGCATCATGGGATACTCTTCCAGCACTTCGTTGAAGTTGTCTACTGAGAGGGAGTAGAGCCGGCAGTAGGTATCAGCTCGCACGCTGGCTGTGCGCCGCCCACGGGTCAGCAGGCAAATTTCTGTAAAGAAAGACCCAGCCTGAGAACGCGGGGATAGACACCATCACCCCTGCGATACGAGACCTGGCACTGTAACTCACAGGCAGTCCTGCCTGCCACCCAGCCTCCTCTCTAGCTAGACTCTACCTGCTCTCCCACTGAAAACATGAACAGTGGTAATATTCTGCATATGCAGTAACATTTAAAAATACCAGGGGGCTCAGTTGTGGCAGCTGCTATTCACAATTGCACCTCAGGGATTCTGCAGATCTAATTAGCCAGACAAGTTTTGTTATGGTGGATTACCAAAGATATCATTTGTGCATTCAAACTGGAGAAGCCATCTTTCTCCAGCTCCTCGTGGGCACTGGGAGCAGAAGGTGAAGCCGTGCTCTCATTGAAGCTCTCTCCCTAGATTTGCAGGAAAGGCTCTGGGCTGACCTGTGGCTTTGATGCCTGGTAGTAATTTTGATCCCCACACTCAGAACGTTTGTTTTATCAAAGTTTTCAAAGTTTTCTGTAGTTATGCCACAAGCGTACAGATTGCCAGGGAAAGCCAAGTTAGTGACACCTACTAACTCTTGGTGTATTTACACTGCAGTCTTCCACTCCTAGGAGGATGCTCAGCAGGTTACAGAACAGAAAGCCCTTGATCCTACCATAAATGCCTGACTTGGGCACAGATGCTCCCTGAACACTCAGCGGAGAGCTCCCAAGTCCTGATTTTCCACTGATTACACACAGAGTACAGGCAGCTAAGACAGGCGCTTAAAGACAGATGGTGTGACCTAAAGACTGACAGCACTCTTCTCTGTGCTGTATGTTGGGTGTCAATCCACCAGCACCATTCTCAGGATTCATTCTGGGTCTACCCCAAAGCACCAGTATAGCAGCACTGCAAGGTTCTAAGTGCATTATTAGGCTGCTTTCCTAAGGAAATGATGCTTCTGAGACCATGCCATGTGTGTGAGGAGTTGTGTGTATGGTATCTAAACCACATTGAATGTCATGGGCAATTTTAATCAAATCTGTCAGAGTCAGGGTATCGTGACTCCAGCCCTGTAACTTCAAACTGACCCAACTTGTCAGGGACATGCAAAATCCTTGTATTCCAGGTAGGTGCAGACAAGTTGTTTCACAGGAACTAAGAGTCTAAGAAGAGTGTATGAAAAGCATGATAGGGATTTTCTAATAGAGAAAAGGCCTTATAGAAGGGAAGGAAAGGCAGGTTTCATTCTGCCACCTCTCAGTAGGTCATTAATGTACCACAGTACATTCAGTGCTTGTTCTGAAACATGCATCTACCAGAGAACTGCCTGTCTTGGGCTGTCAGTGAGGTCTCTACGGGGCTCTGATAAGAGGGGTGTCTCTGTGTTACTCATAAGAGCAATATCCTAAATCTTCTCTTACGGTCTTTTCTGACCTCATGCTAGTTTCACTGTTCCAGAGTTCTGCTGCTGATACATTATGCCTGCCTACTGACCTTCACAACATTTTGCTGAGCCACAGGCTGGGGAGATGATGGACTATGTTTTTTTCCTCCATGTTCACACAGTACCTCGTATGATAGATGCCAGACAGTAGGACTAGGCAACACTATAAATGTGCTTGGAGAATTGAGAACGCTCCATTTTTTTTATTTAGGTTCTCAGCTTCACAGATCTGTCAGTTTGCTTGAGGCAAAAAGAAATGAACCTACAAGAAATAAATTTCTCTTCTCCGTTTTGTTATTATTTATTATCTACCCTCCTACACTGCCTACAAGTCCCAGTCACCTCCCATTGCGCAATTTATTATATGGGAAGCTGCAAGACAGGTGAGATGAACAGAGATGGAGGATGGAGGCGGAGGTGCCTGGGGTATCAGTTCCACATGCTGCCATCCCTGTGCGTCCAGGACAAGTTAAGAAACGTATGAGCAATAGCAGTGGGTATCGCTGTGTAAGGTTGATTGACTAACACGCACCTCCGAAGTAGGAGCCATCTGCCAGCTTGGTCTCCTTGTTGCCTTTGGTGAGGACGCTCACCACCCCGTGCTGGATGAAGTACATCTTCTTGCCAATGGTGCCCTCCCGGATGATGTAATCCCCTGGCTGAAACACCTCGAACCGCAACTTGGTCAACATGGATGTCACAAAGTTGGGATCTGCATTGGCAAAGAGGGGCATGGAGGCAACCAGCTTCCGGCAGTTGAAGTTTATGATTTCCTGACCATGATGTGATGCAAAAGAGAGAGAGAGAAAGAGAGAGTGGGAAGGGGGAGAAAAGATGGGACAGGGAGCAGAAAAGACACACACATATGTTTAGTCAACATCTAATAGCCTTTGAAGATGCCCCACTTAACCTCTACATTACAAAGTGGGGAAAAGCAAATTGCTGTTCCCTTAGTCTGGCTCCCCCAGTGCAGGCTGGAATGGGCTTCCAGATGCTCAGAGCATGTAGCAGTGCAAGCTGAAGCTGACAGCTTGGCACCATGCCTCACTGCTTTCCTTCATATGCTTTCTCTCTGAGCAGGGACAATACCCCCCAACCTCCCAAATACACACAATATACCTCTTTCTGCAGGAAACCTTGGACTGTGAGAGAAGTGCATAGCACTGGTGAAATGCTGTATGAAAAAGCCCAGGGCTCCTCTCTGGGAAAATGTTATAACTCACCTTGGCAGCCCTACGTTCTCTGTTGCCCTTGCTTGTCAATGAGATATTAAACAGCACAAATGTGCCAGGGTGCTTAGAGAAAGAATTATCCTGGGCAGATGGGGACAGGGTCAAGAGAGGGGAGGGAGAGGTGCCCAGCAGTCACTGGGGCATGGGCTGGATCATCAACCTCAGATGAAGAAAACCCAATTCAGCTGTTCAGCTGTCATATAGCAGACAGGGACTGTGCCTCCTCCTGTGGCTTGGGGTCACCTGGAGGGTATGACAGCACTTTCCACTGCACAGGAGCTGCTCTGTGCCATGTCAGCTCAGACTCAGAAAGCGGCAGAAAGCGATACTGAGTAAATCACCTCAGCAAAATGCTCCACAGCCAAGCAGGGAGGGAGCATCTGGATGACTGGAGCAAGAAGAAAGAGAGCTGGGGAAGCATCTGTCTCCTCCTCACCGGGATTCTTTTCAGGTTTTCCCTTTGAGACTTCAGCAGAACTAGTTTTAAAATATGACTGGTAGATCCTCAGTTCTTCTCTCTCCTATGGAGGTACATTACTGGGGGGAGGAAGACAGAAGGAAGACCGCTTCTAGTGCTTGTGGGTGACACTGGAGGCATATACTAAGGAGAACCTGCACTGCTAGGATTCAGCTAGGGAAGGGGGTTTTCTGTAAATACTCCTTTGAAGAGTGGGCCCTGCTAGAAGGCTCCTCCTTCCTTTGACTCTACATGCTGTTGCAGCTGATGGAGGGGGCACAGAAGAGGCCAGCACACCGTGCAGAGGTTTATATAAACACATGAGATACAGCTTAATATTAGGGAGCACAAGGTGGGAGCTTACTGAGATGCCATACCAGGCAGCGGTACACATTTGCATGGGGAGGGAAGGGGTCTTGCAGAAGTGTGAGGTAATAGCAAGGCACTTTCCAGAGTGCTCTCCTGCAGGGGCTCTTTGGGAAAGGGGATGACATTGCCAGAAGTTGCCATGACCTCAAAAGGTGCCAAGAGGTACCTATTCACATACTGAGTGGCTGGCAGGGCCTGCATATTGCAGCCCCCACTGCCTTTATGTCAGACATCTCTTGTGCCACAGCAATTAACAGACTCAGGCAGAAGTCCTGCAAATGCCAAAGGCCTGGGTTTCTCTCTCCACAGCAGTGACTTCTGCCGTGACCAAGGCAAGGGAATACCAGATGTACACCAATGGCTAGGACAGTCACTTCCTCTGAATGAAACTGTCTCCGACAAAGACATAGCCAAGCTGTGGACCACATTCTTCTTGGCCTTGCTCTCCTAGAAAGTTAGGCACAGCACAGGAACAGGTACAGCCCCAAGCAAAATGGGGCCTTTATGGCTGCTCAGACACATGGATGTGCTGTCTCTGCTGGGCATGACACTAGAGCATGCACACAGCCAGGGCTAATGGGAAAGCCGGACTCCCACCACTCCCATCACCTGATGGTGTCCTCTGCAAAGTAGTAGGACAGGACACTGCACACCAGGAACTCCACAGCTGCCGAAGGCGACAGGAACATGCACTGCCCATTCACTGCCCCCTCCTTACCTCTCGGAGGGGTTCACTCAGCTCTCCCAGGATGCTCTCCTCATCAAACATCTTCCCCTGGTAGCGGTGCTCATAGTAATCATGGATGCGCTGACGCATGTCTGCTGGGAGCTTGTGGAAAGACATATACTGTTCCACTTGTTTGTACTGCGCAGGGGAGAGAGGAAGAGAAGGAGTCACCAGGACATGCGACAAATGGTGCCCACTCATGGACAAGCACATGCTAGACTGTACCCATACCTGCTTTCTTCACGCCAAGCCAGGCCCAGGCAGATAAATCTGGTGCAGGGGAGAGCAACTGTCTGAACACATGGGCAGTTTGTAGACACCTTTGGTATATTCCCCAAATGGCTGCCCCATGTTTTAACCTTTAAACTTATCCTCAGCCAGTTACACTGTGGAGACAACTCCTCATTCCCTGGATGCTGAACAGCCCAGGTGCCTGTTTTCCCCTACACACACAGCAAAAGCTGGGAGCAGAGATGAGTAAGAATTGCTCAGCTGGGAATCTCCTCTCAGCAAATATTGCTGAGCGAAGACCGTCCAAACCCTGTGCAGAATGAGAGCAAGGAAATTACAGAGTGCCCTCAAGAGAAGGTTTTTCCATGGCACATAGCAGAATGGGGCCAGGGTGTATGACCTGGCAGCTTGGCTCTAGACCAGTAAGTGATGTGCAGCACCTTGAGGCCTCAGCCAAGCACAGGAACCCACTGTACCAGGGGCCATACAAAACAGCAGAACACAGTTCTGCCTTGGATGTTCATAGTCACAAACTGAAGGACACACACAGGCAGAAATCGGAGTTACTCAGTTGAAGCTGCAGTACCCGTGGCCTGCTTTTCCTCTCCTCTGTGTTCTTCTTGTCTGCCCTGCTATGACGGCACTTTTGCTTTCCCACCTGGGGCTGCACAGGTCCCTATTTTCTTCACCTTTTGCTTGGTCTCTATTGCCCCATGCACTTGTGCTATCTAACTTGTCCATGTTTTTACCTAATAATTTGCATTTCCATCATGTCACTTAGAGGGGAATACAAGGGCACGCTCTGACTGATGCAGAGCAGTATTTGGGGATGAATGGTGCTTTCTATGAATAAATGACACTTCCTCAAGGGCACAAGACTGTAAATGGGTCCACTTGCCTTGAAGGTGCTGCAGGGACAAGGTGTGTCCATTGCAATTGTCATGTTCCCTCCCACTCGTACACAGCACAGAATATGATCCTGACCGTATACCATACTAAATAATGCTGACAAAAGGACCACGCTTCCCCTTTGCCTTCCATCTTTCCCCTCTTCTCCCCAGTAAATCTGTCCCTGAATGTCCCTTTACTGCAGCTTGTGCTGAAGAGCCTAATTACCGAACTTCTGCTCATTACAGACCTCCCCTGCACACACCAGTGTCACTCTGCTCTCAGTACAGTCTGTGCTGGCACTGCCTTGCATGCTAACAACTTGATCTGCACCAGAGAGGAGAAGGAATTACTCTAAGAAGCCAAGGTGGCAGAGGGGACACTCGGGGTTTCCTGGCATTTCCAGAGCTTTTTGTCTGTAGCTAGCAGCAGAGGAGCTGGCTGTAAATATTCATGATCACTACAGCATGATCAAAGTCAAGCAAGTCACCACCTCCCCACAGGAAGCCAAGCAGAGAATTGGCAATGAATGCTGCACTTTATTATTTGGATTGCTGAAGTTCTGTAGAGACTGGCAGGATGCTATGTCAGGTGGTGCTATGCTGGGTGCTGCACAGAGTCTGCAGCTTGTAAATGAGGGAGATAAAGGGAGCAGAAACCAACATCTCACATGTGGACAACTCACTGGTCTAAGCCCGTTGAGAACTTTACAGGTTATGCTCTTAAATGCTGAAAGTTTAAGGGCTTGGCTCAGATGCCTAAACATAGATGTCTGCTGCGACTGCAGCATTTGAGACATCCATGGGACCTGGCGAATCTGACGTAGGACATGCAGGACACTCATTATGGAAAGGGAAATCATTAGGCACTAGCTTTTGCTGACTCAGGGTTATTAAATTTATCCTAAATCCAGAAACAGTTCTCCTTGTTTTAATCCTGCCTTTTTGTTGAATAAATTATTTGCCAAAAATATCACTTATACTCTCAGTTTTAGCCCAATGTCTTGAATTGGACTATTGACCAGTGTCACAAGATGCCTCTCATCACCTGCTGCCAGCCACCTGCCAGCTACCCCTCTTCTCTCCACCATAAGCACTTGCTATCAATCTTCAACTGACCTTTGCTTCTCGGGAAAAATACCCCCAGCTTCTCAGATTCACAAGCACCGGCTGGATGGGGTGGCTCAGACTCTTTGCTTATTCACTGCTCTACATGGATTTATTGCTTTGTAACAAAGAGCAATAAATTACTGCTCTGCAAAGTCCCTAGGGCTTGTCAGATTCTCCTACAATCACTGTCCCTACATAAGGCTCAGAGTAAAAACAGGACAAATTTACTTCACCAGAAAAAAAGGTTCTGCTTCCGATTAAAAACATGGTTATAAAAGAAAATTGTAAAATAAGAAACCATAATTCTCTGTCATAGTTAAGAAGTATGCATCTTGGCCCTCCTGTCTTTGCTAGTGCCACCTCCTCTCACCCACGCCAGCTGGTGAGTTTTGTGGGCTCTTAACTCTCCCTTGCACACAGATGGAGTCTGCAGAGGTGCTCAGAAATGAAAGCATCAGCCCCTTCTCTCTACATTCGGTAAATTGAAGATTCATGTGGGGTTTTCCCCCTTTCCTTGGAGCTGCTCAACCAGGCTGAAGGCCACCACTCTTGCAGCAACAAGCATCAACAGCGACTAATTGAAAGGCCACTAAAAAACTGCATGAGGGAGGGCCTTTCAAAGTGTAGTGGGAGGTACATCTCTTCTCAGCTCTACGCTCTAAACAAGACCACGCCTGAGGTCACCAGCAACCCTCAGTGATGGAACAAAGCAAAGGGGTAAGGGCGTGTGGTGAACGTCAACAGCAGAGTGCATGGGGATTAAAGTCGTTGCCTGATAACCCTGAATTGACAGGTCTTCCTTTTTTAACTGAGGCCCTGATAGCGTGCAGATCTGGCACTCTCTAAAGCCACTTCATGCCCCCTTGAGTTGGCACCCCTTTGAGTGCCTTTCAGATGTGGCCAGGCCTAACCCAACAGCCCCCTTTTGCCTCCTTTCTCCCTTGTACTTGTCTGTTCAGTCTCCTACTCATCTCCATGTCCCCAGTCTGACCTGTGCTCAGAGGAACACACAGAGATTAGTGGCCTCTCTGAGTTCAGCTAAAAAGACTCATTTAGGAATTATTTAAATCTCTCTGAAGACAATCGAGTCCATTTAAATCCTAACTCATTTTTTTAAAGTCTGTTTTTCCTCAAATAAGCCCTTGAAGGAGGTATTAATATATCAAAAGGAAACCATTTAGCTGAGTATTTTTCCTTCTATAACTGGCCACTTTCCCTAGTTGTCTCACAACTCCCCTCCCCTTCTACCAAAGCTCAGATCACTCACAGTCCAAAGGGAACTAAATATTTTTAACTCCTTCCATGCCCTCAATCCCTGTCATGAATCCTCCTCTCTCTGGCAGTAATAAATCAGTGGCTGAAAAGGCTCGACTATTTCCTTGCCCTACTTTTGAACATAAAACGGATCCTGCATCTTCTCTCTTCTTTTGGTCCATACACATCACTCTTCAGAGCTTCAGAGAAATGCTGATTTCCATTTTTGCACCTCAGTTAATTCAAACATACTTACACACTTTCACAGTATGCCTACCAACATGGGCACACACCCATAACCTACTGTAATGAAGGCACTTGGGATGCTTGTCTACCTCTACCCAAAGATAAATATACATTTCCTATACAGAGCTGTTGTACTGTTTACATCCTTCCAGAAACAGGCTGAAATCTCTGTGGGACATAGCTTAATCTTGGTCACAGTCTCCAGATCTGGACTCCATGAAAGTCAACAGAGATGCACTTGCATAAGAAAAAGGAGAATCAAGCAGAGTAATGCGTTTTCAGTTAAGTGAAAAATTATGATGCTCTTGACAGTATTTCAAATGCTGGTAGTACACATCCTGTGAGACTGGATTAAGATACACATAAGCAGCCACGACATACAATGTTGTAGCTCTATCAGGTAAATCAGTGCTTCACAGGAGTAAAGATCAAGTCATGAGATTCACCAGATGGAGTGTCTTGATGGGACACAGTTGCATCTTTGTTTTATTTAATCTGACCATGATTAGGAATAAAACAGTGCAGCTCTCCAGCATTTAATAATCATCAAAACCAAATAAATACTGAGTTCCTTTTTTTTTTTTTTTGTCTTTTAAAGTCATTTATATTCCCATCCTCAGGATTTGTTCTATGACCAGATCTACATCTTACTCAAAATGATCAAGACACATGTTCTCATGGAGTCAAATGACTCCAGGAGTGAGTGTTTTAAAGGAAGAAAAGGGAACTTCTGTAACATGATAAAATCATGCTGACACTGCTGGTGTAATCTTTGTTGGTTTCCCTTTACAGAGCTCCGTGCTTGTACATATTTAGTGTCAGTCCTTGCTTATATAATATTGCTCTTTCCTCTTGCTGAAATTTTGCTGAGAACTGTTACTGGTGCAGGCTATCACAGTTTATCCAGAGTCTGCCAGCACTTAGGAATGCAGTTGGTTCTACACACATACTCATGCTCGAGAGCACTGCCCTGCTGTTCTCCAACAAGAATATAGACATTCATAAAATTAAATGTGCACAGGGCTGTCTTCTCCGTAGCAACAGGAAGGTGATTGAGAGGGGCTGTATTCAGGCATATGCTGTCCTTTCCATATTCCCCAGCCCCCAGGCAGCAAGAGGATGGGCTTACAGAGGAGGCTGAAGCAGGAGCTGAATTCCTTCACAGAGGGAACCAAAGGAAACTCTAAATGAATTAGTAAGTGGAAAGACAGCTGGGTTGCCTGCATGAGAGGAGTGGTAGTTGTGGGAGGGGATCAGAGTGTGGTACAGGCAAATTGTAGCAGGTTGTATAGGAACCAGTGGTTATTTCAATACCAATTCAACCAAAACAACTCAGACCACATCTAGCACAGCAGCAAACATTATCAGTGTTACTTTTGCTTTCTCATTCATGAGCTAAATGTAAACCCACGTCGATCTACTCTTCAGCTTTGGAAGGTATTTGATAGCTACCTCCATTCTGCAAAAAGCTTTATGTAATGTCCTGGTTCTGAGTTCTTCCAAAGAGTGGGTTAATTTTGTACCACAGCACTAGCTCAAATTTCTACAGGAAGATGACTTTTAAGTGTTGCATGTTAAATGCTGAAAAACATGGAACACTTTTACCCTTACTTCAATGATACCTTCAGAAATTACCTTACCTAGAATCAGGCTCTTTATTTCTTGCTGTGTTACAAAGACCACAGACACTAGCAGAAAATTCGAGGAGCTTTTTTCCCACTTTCTATACAACATTCACTACACTGAGGATGGCTGCAATGGTCAGCTGCTACAGCTGCCTCCCCTTGCTGTTAATCAGTAGCTATTCAGGCAATGATTATGCTTCAGACAATACCATTTCTGAGCTGTGAGATGTCAACAGGCTGTGTAGGGTCAATTATGAGCCTGATGAAACAGTTGTTTACTTCTGCCCATCAGCTGCATTGCTGCAGTAGCCACAGCACAAGCCAGGGAACCCCACTACGGGGGATGGTGCTGTTAGCACATAGCGCTGAGTTTGCATTCACACACCCAGAGGACATGGCCTGGCTCTGCTGCAAGCAATGGAAATGTCTGCTAACTTCAGGGGTCCGAGGAGAGCAGACCCAAGAACTTTGGGATAACTCTCTTTGCCTTAAATGTTGTGGGCAATGCACCATTTGTATGCTCTTACAGGTACTCAGCCTTAAGGTTTAATCCTGTGCATCACGGGAAGGTAGTGCAATGATGAATGTATTATGTACAAACCTGTACATCATGGCTACAGAAACAGCTTGTTTTCCATGACTAGCTCCAGCCTGGGAAAAGCACCTGAAGAGGATGCCTTGCTGGGTTTGAGAGGTCACATCCTAGCATAAGTCAGTAGTCCAGCATTGGGAACTTTTGGACCTGGTCAATGAATCTTCTATTATTCATTAAGCACTGTGAAACTTGTATCACAGGATATTTTGGAGATGTCAGGTCATGTCACAGGATTACATATCTGGAGGTGTTATGGGGAAAAAGAGATCAACATTACTTTTATCAGAAGAGCAAAACGAGAGACATGAGGTAAAATCTTGTCACCAGACAAAAGCCAGAGATAGGGAAAAGGGAACAGTGAGTCTGTGCAATTTGAAATCAGTATTGCTGGGAGCAGCCTTTTGCCAGGAGAGATGGCTCAGCAGGGAGGCTTAGAACTTCGCATTATGATATATTTATTTATTTATTTACAGTTCAAGTGCCAAAATGAATTTCAAAACTGATAATGAAGTTTGAAATCCCACACTGGGATACAAAGAACTGCTGAGGCAAGAGCACTTCCCTTTCCATGACAACACATGCAGTGCGTGCATGCACAAACATACTGCTCAGACCAGGCTGTCATCGACATTGCTCAAGAACAGAGCTATTTGTCCAGCTTCCACTCTCAGAAATAAGATGTCAAAATCCTAGCTATAATCACAGTATCTCTGATACAGCAAACCAAGACAAATCCCTAACATAAACCTGCTGATGGAAGGCAATCTACACAGCAGCTTCGTTTCTCCTTCTGTAAAGATGTGCTACACAGACACTGCAACATCGCTGACTCCTTCCCTCCCTTGTTCATGTGAGCATGGAGAAGGTACTGCATGTACCCCTGCACTTCATCACAGTCATACAGTCCATATAGGCACTGCCACCCCTAAGATGGACACACACACCTGGGCACTGAACTGTCTGCTTTAAGTGCTGACTGATCACCACCTCATAGATATCAAGACATGTTTTACAGCTTCAGAATGGGGCTTCTTTTAGTAACACATGGGTAAACAAGGAATAGTAAGTTCACCAATGAAATATTCTTTTGCAAGAACACAAACTACTCGACCCCAGTTTAGTTAAGGCCATAAAGGGATGGCAATTTGAACTGCAAGATGTTTTTAAAAGAAACCATTAGGTTTTCCTTCAGAAAACATTTCCATTTTATAACCAGCCCAGGATTCTTTCATGAAAAGCATTAAATAACCTTAAAACAATTGACACAAATTTCTGATTTTTTTGGTTTGGCTGAACTGAACGAATCATTATTTATACCACCCCATTATCTATTTCTTACAAACATTCTTCTAAAATCGAGATGGATGTGGTATCTGTAAAAGGACAGCTGCCTTGCAGCGCTGGATGCACAATCCTGAGCCAGCCATTCTCACCAAATCTTGGCTGCTTATTGCCTAAAAGCAGTTAGAGACTGAATCACAGAGTTAAAGAATGATATAAGTTGGAAGGGACCTCTGGGGATCGGTCATGTGGTCCACATCCCCACACAAAGGAGGGCCAGCTTACGTCAGGTTGCAATTTTCTGGCAGCCTCCTTGGACTTACTATCTCATGTGGGTGGGTATGCAGAGCAGGTGGGGATGGAGGACCCTTTGCTATTCCAGCCATTCTTTAATACGTCAGGGGGGAAGCCGGACCCCTCCTGTTAACTTAAGCTGCATCTAACCTTGCTCCTTTCGCTTGCTGACTCTGGACTGCAAACCAGCCAGAAAACCCAGTCCTGATTACAGAAAATACTACCTAGAGGCAGTGCTGAAACACCAAGCCCAGTGCACATCAGAAGCCCTTCCTTCTAGATACAATAACTAAAGCACATCATTTATAAGCCTTGTTATCAACCCCAAATGCTTTGATTGACAGTAACATGGGATATAATAGTTCTCAGGCCATCTCTTAACAGACTGAGATAATACACAACTAGTGCAGTCATAACAGGATAAAGCAAGGCTCTCCAAACTTTTTCCAATTAGGAAATTTGATTAAATTATGCATTTGATTAAATTTTTCAGACACCTTTAATTTCTGGAGTGCTGCACGCTACCTACCCTCTCCTTCACACACATTACCAGAAGAGTAAGAAAGCTTTGCGGCTTTCCTGACATCCAGAACTGAGACGTTAGCTCAGGAGGAGACTTCTACATAACCCCTCTGAACTCCAGGAATCTGGAAATGTCACCTGAGAACCTACAGACATTGGTGACCAATCATCTTGGGAATGTCACTTCAAATCCTGTCCAGACTGGTAATAAACATGAAATTTCCAATCTGACAGCTTTGTGGCAGAGTAGGCATGGGAATAATGACAGTCTTTGCCCAACTCCACACTAACAGAGCAGCTGACACTAGTTATTTTAATGTATCTGTGCTGTGTCGTCCCCAAGGTAGCACTGGCTGAGCCAACCCTGGAGCCACAAGAATTAATACTGCTTTGGTACAGTGCTGTGCTTGAGTTAATTAGCTCTGCTTAAAGGAGGGGTGGAGAGGGGCTAATCAGCAAGGGCATGTTGCCAGGCTAATGTGATTATACTGTATTCAGGACCCCAGCTAGGATCTCTGCACTGAATTCCCTGCACACATTCATTTGGAGGCAGCTCAGAACACCGAACTGCACAGTAGAACAGCCTAAAAACACAGGAGTAGCCATGAAGGGTCAGGCTGAGGGCTCCTCTCACCTGGTGGTGTGTCTCTGACAGTTTCAGGTGCTTTGAGGAAAAGGAGAACGAATGAGAGAGGCACACAGCAATCCAGCTCCTGGCCATACCTTCCTAGCTTTTCTGACAAAAGCAGATTAGGGATACCCACTGCCAGGGGTTGTATCTGCATGTTAGCATTCAACATTTGAAAGATTTTCCTTACACGAATTTGTCTGAATAGTCTGCGGCTAATCAAACTTTGGACCTCCGCAGCACCCTGTAGCTGTTAGAGTTCTACAGTTTAATTACATACCATAAAAAAACCCCAAATCACTCCTTAAACCTGTTGCCTAGTAAGACTCTATACTGCTGGTCTCCAAAAAAGAGCAAGGACTGACTAAGCCCAGAAGACAGATTTTCAGCTCCTGTAGTAGACAGGCACAATGGCAGTGTCTCACTTTCCCTGTAATTAATATTGGTCTAACATCTGCTTTGTCCTCCAACAGAGATGGCACATTCCAGTTGTTATGCTTCAGCATTTACAATTACTAAATTTTCCCCAACTACTCTTTGCTGAATTCAGGCTGATGACAGAAGGGCTGAAGTGTTGATAGTTGGACAGTAAAGTGCTTTTTTGCTTGGATAGCCAGACCATGGGATAAACCTGTGGCAAGAAGGGCTGTGCTGATGATTAAGCAGGGCAGTTTCAGGAACTGAGAGGTGATAGCATTAGTGCTTCTGTAGGGTTTATAGACTGATTCTCTCTTTAGTGTTACCTGCTTGCCCACTTGCAACTGTGCTGCAGCAGGTGCTTCTTCACGATAATGACAAGTGAATATGCAAGTATCTATCCAGTTTCAATATATAGTTTAAGAACAAGAGTCATTGGATAGACTGGCCAGGGAGGAAGAGGAGCAGGGGAATGAATGTGGAGTGCAGAGAGGTTGAAAGAATGCCAGTGTATCAGACAGATCTTGAGGAGAGATGAGGCTCTGGAAGGAGAGATTACGGCTTTACTGGGCTCTGCAATGCTGACAGCAGCAATTCCTACCTCTCATCAGTCATTCTTCCATATGTACCTGAGAAGATAACACACGAGAGTTGAGCCTCTCTGCAGGATGCCCATCACTGCTTGCATCCTGCTGGGATGGGAGAGTGAAGCCCAGAGTCTCTCTCGGCTTTGTTCCAAGGAGCATGGCTGCAGTAAGCAGCACAATCACTGCTCTCAAAAGCCTCAAGGTTACAGAATCTGCTGGGGAGCATGGCGTGTATGTGTGTGATGACTTGACATAAATATTAATCCAGCTGAGCTTTAGGATTAGAGAAAGAAATTAATAGGGGAATCTGCAAAAAGCATGAAAATAACTTGCATATCGGTTTAGTTTATTCATCTCCTGGGCAGGAAACACTCTTCCTCTCTTGTGAGCCACAGTTACTGCAGGTTGCGGGGTAATTTTGCAGTCAATTATGAACTTACATGTTAAGGCTTGAGCTGATCCACAAACAACTGAAAAGGGCCTTGCACCTCTGCTCTTGGTTATGGACTTCCTCCACCAGCACCCTGCACCAGCCCTGGAACTCAGTGGACTCTACAGTAAGCTAATTCAACCCAGTAATCTGGCAGAAAACTAATCTGGAAAAAAGAAATCAGCTCAGTAAAGGTCTGAGAAGCATGAAAGGTGGTGCACAAGAGTGAAACGGTGCAGTTGAGAATAATGGCAGGGAGCACTGGGTGAGAACGGGTATGTGAGGCTTCCCCACTTTGGTCAAAGCTGTCAAATCCATTCAGTTATAATATGTAACTGCACAGCATGACTTTGGGAAATTTTTCTATCAGAATCCTTCAGGATGGACTTGTAGTAATACTCTCTCACATGTAGGAAATAGACACCAATCTTGGGTGCAAAAATATTTTGGAGTTAGACACCAGACTGGGTTAAGAGAGAAGAGTCAGCTCCTGATCATGCCACTGACTCTGTGACCATGGGCAAGTAATTTAGGGCATGACACACTCTGCAATGCAAGATGGGACAGGCAAGTCCCTTCTAACTTTGCCTCTGGGGCCAGAAATAAAACAGTCACTTCAGAGTACCAGATCTAAAGAGCTATTCTGATTCAGAGCTTTTTAAGGGAGGCACAGAGCCAGACGTACATGATGGCTGTGCCACTTCCAGTGCCTAAGCTGGTGTGAGTGCTCTGTGCCACATGGGACTCTTCACTTGTACCCAGAAACCTCGGCACTACACTGTCTTGGAAGGTACAACTTCCCTTTCCAAATTCCCCATGCTTCCTATCACCCCATCGATCTGCTACAGCTTCCCTGCCTTGCAGAAACCAGCATAGCATGAAGTCAGATGCTACAGGAGGAGATTTAGACAGGACTGGAATTGAATGTCCAAATGTTCAATGAATCCAACCCAGAGTGAGACAAGCCTGCTACTGAAGCCAACAGACAGCACATCTTGGCTTTTATTCCTGTTCTCAAAAGCTCTGTTTGTACAAGTGAAGAACAAGTTGGTTTGGCAGAGATCTAGACAATCTGAAACTTTACCACAAATTCACTCCTGAACCTTGTCCTGAAGGTTACACAAAGCAAAGCCTGTCAGTACTGTTACTAGCTATAACCTTCTGTCCTGTCACTACGTTATTTCTGCTATTCCTCTCCCTCCCCACCCTCTCTCCTTTCTTTGGCTACTGCCAGAACAGCTGCTAAAGTCTCTGTAGCCTGAGCCTCTGCTGAGGTGAGAGGCGGAGCCCTGTTTGCAGCCCAAAGGTGTACTCAGCAGAGGTCTCAACTGCTGTCTGCTTCCACCAATCGACCTCCAAACTTGTTGAGATTCTTTGCTTGTAATACGCTTCAACAGACACATTGTCCCATGAGGACTGAACTAAATTGAGTTGCAGGGCTGCAAATCACAAAGCAGCCTCATTTTAATTATGGCTATTCAAGTGCTAAGGAATGCAGAAAGTAAATACATATTTGTTTTTAGGCCATCATTTGTCCCATTTGCAAGAGGAAAATGAACGTACTCAATCCCTGAGGCATTAATCCTAGGAGAATACCTTGGGAAATGAACCTGCTATAAGCACTACACAAGAAATACACCCTTTCTTAAATCCTCTACTCACTGCTTTTGTCGCAAAGCTTTTCTCCTGGATCGATTAACTCTCTCGTTCACATCTCCACATTCTAATAAGGCTTTAGCATTTCACACTTCTTCTGCCACCCCCGCTGCAGTCCTTGCTGGCTTACTGGTGACTTATTTCCCTGAGCACTGACTGGAATCCAACTTCCAGGGTCAAGTTCTGCCCTTGTCTTCAGACCTGGCTTGAGAAAAAAAATCATAGTGCCCAGTCCTGTAGGTGTAAACTTGGCTGCAGCTAGGTTGACCAGGTGGTTGGATTTGCAAATCAGTCCTTGACTTCTATGCTACTTCAAACACATTTGAATATATACTCTGCATACACAGATTTGATCAGCTTGCACTCCTAGTGCTGCAGTGTCCTTCTCTTTGGCACGCTTTACCCTCAATTAGAATTAGTCCAGCCAATCTGTAACACAGTGGTAAAACTCTATACAAAGCCCACTGCTCCAGTTGCATCCCAGTCCTCCACACTTCTCCCAGGCTTTTCCCACTTTTGGCCCTAGCTGTGGTTTGAGATCATCCCTATCCTCAAAGCATGATTCAGCCTCTGGTCGTCTTTGCTTTCACTCTCTGCCCTACTCTCTTTCCAGGGCCCAGCATTGTAATCCTCATGTCTCAAACCTGTTCTTAGGCCATCTAACAAATCCTTTCTCCCACCTCCACCCTGAACCAAAAATTCACCTAACCTGTGCATGCTATCCATAGTTTACCCACTTGAATAACACCTACCCTTTCACCTAATCAAACTGCACCTGGCAGGGTCAGAATAGGGCTAGCAACTAATTCTTCCTCTTCTTAATCTTCAGATCAAATGTATCCATAAGATCCTGACCAGAAGACCTCCTTGCCTATAGCATCCTCAGCCCTACTAATCAAGGACAGTTACTTTTGTTGATGCCTAAAAGTAACCTACAGCCTTTGTGGTGAAGTCCTTTCCTCACCTCTGAGATGCACAGGCCCTTGCTCTTAGTTGCACACAGTCACTCTTCAATTAGCTCTCCTGTTTTGTGGAGGTGCAGGCCTACTGGTTCAACCAGAAGTTGAAGGCAGAAGTTTTGCCTGTCTATGTCCTAAAGGTAAAAGTATCATTGCACCAGCAGCCCCTTTGCTTTAGATAACAAAATGTCATTGTACACATAGCGATATACTGAAGGCACGGAAAGAGGGAATGAATTGATGCAGTTCCATGAGATACCCCTCATCAGCTGAATCACAGTAACTGACCCTGTTTGTCCCTTACCATCTTACGAATTCACAGCATCACCTTAAACCCACCACCACCAGTTACTGCTGCTGCAGTGGTAACCTCATCAGTTGTGACATTTCTGTCTGTGCCCTACATTATGCAATTCAACAACTGTGCAATTAATTTGATAGCTACCTGGGGAACCTGTTCGGAGCTCCTGAGCTTTGATCTGTGCTTTGGGGTTTGTTATGTAGTTTCACTCATGAGCACTGAAGTGAATAATCCAGATACTTTTAAAGAAAGTACTTGCTAAACAAAAGCTGCACATTCTGGAACATTCACTTGGGATTTGAAACAAGATCTCAGAAAGGAAAAAGTGACTTCCAATTTTAGATACCAGTGACATTGATAATGTTGATCTAACAAGACAGTCAGAGACAACAAGAATCACCCACTTGCCCTACTATTATTCATCTGATCTTGCATCTATTTCCTCCTGAGGGTCTGTTTGAGCGAACAGATGGGTATGATTACCAATAAACTGCCATGGTGACAAAGACACCGCTCCTTTGGCCTTTCACATGGGTCACTGACAGCCCTAGCTTCCTCCAGACAGTGCGTAAACCACCCCTGGGTCACATAAGGGTTGCAAAGCCCAGTCCTTACCTTCTCCTGGTACTGACGCCGTGAGGAGTCCAGAGACTGGATTAGGGCTGTGGCATGGCCGATGAACATGGCATAGCAGGTGGCACCGACAATCATGCTCAGCATAGTGAGCCACACATCTGACATGCCAACGGGCGCCTGCTGCCCATACCCAATGCAGAGCATGTGACTCATTGCCTTGAACAGCGCATAGGAATACTGCTTCCCCCAGGAGTCATTCTAAAGAGACAGATAGACAGACAAAGCTTTAGCAGTGGGACAAGACATTCTCTGAGATGTACACATTTCAGAAAAGGATACCTAACATTAGATTCAAAAGTCCATGTTTAAAGCACCTCTATATGTTAAACAAGCAACTTAATTCTTTGATGGCTTGGAAGTGCTGGGCACAGTCAATTTAAAAAAAAAATTCAATCATCTGACATTAACTGACTTTGGCCAGGGTTTTTACAAATTCCATGTACTCTTTCCAGCAAAACTTTCCAGAAAGGAAGCCAGACAGTCTGACACACTGGTAACCTGGGATAAACTTAGATGATGCATTGGGATATTTTCAAAATGACCCACATGTGGGAGAAGGAACTGAAGCAAATGATTATTTCACTGGGAAATGGACTTTAACAGAGAACTGGTAAAAGACAGCCTGAGCAAGGTTGCCAGCAGCAAGATCTTAGAGTGGGCAAAATCACTCCCCAGCAATTTAGGAAATGGTCAGGTTATCTGGTCATTACCTGAAGAGATGGGAAGGGCAGAAAATTAAGATGATAATGTCCAGACGGCAAGTTCTTCTCAGTGTAAAACAGGGCTTTTTTCAAGGAGCTGAGAAAACTACAAATGGTCTCATTTGAGAGATGCAATAAACCACTGTGAGAAGCCAGCTGAAGTCAACGGCTTCTTTTGGACACCCTGTGCTCTCCCACTGCAACTAATACAAGAAGGACCTCAGCAATTACATCATGGGGTAGGGAGGAAAAAAAGCATAAGTTTCATGATAATTCTGATTAGCTTGAGTTCATGGAACAGCTCAAGGTACATTTACTATCCTGTGGGTATTATATGCTAGCACGTCCTTGCCACAAAACCTTGTAAAATAAATGCACTGTCATCACACATTGCTATTACAAGGTATGTGAAAAAATACCTCTGCTACAGTGACATTCATTGCAGCACATAATCTGTATATTCATCAGTCTTCCTTCTGTTCCTAGGAAGGTGTTAACATTATAGCTATAGCTGTGCAGATATATATACCATGGCAGCTTAGAAGGTCATTGTACAGAAGGCCTGTACAAATAGACAAGCAATACTTTTGTGAACTCCCTTCAGAGAGAAGCAGCAGCCTCCGCACCACTGACCAGCAATGCTGGGAGCCCTGGAGTTTACTGGATACCTCCTTGGAGGTGTCTAATCACAGTCAGGCGGATGGCTGATGACCTCTCTGCAAACAGCTCTTTGAGTGTCACTAACATTGATGGAAATTTTTCAGTAAGCTTACAAGTAGTAAACAGAAGCAAAGCGTACTGTTGCTGTTTGTGAGCTGTGGCAAAGAGCTGGAACCTCTGGAGAGTGTTAATGCTTGGTTAGGAGATAAGCACATGGACAAAGACAGGCGATAGTGTTACCCTGGCCATATTCAGTTACATTATGCAAGACAGGCCTGATTCACACTGCAACAAGAAGGGCAAAGCAACAGAAGTGGCAGCAAAGTGGACACAGAAGCAGCAGCACATTCACAGCCCCAGAAGAGACTGCTCCCTGCTGGCGCCAGCCTGTCTGGGCTCACCTTCTGAACAAAGCAAGAACCTGTTCACCTCCTGCACTGGAAAAAACTACCCTTGAGTCAACAGAGAGACAAGAGACAATGTGGCCATTGGTGTCTCTGTTCCTGGCTGTGCAGCTGGCTTGCCAGTGTGTGAGAAGTCGTAGCCCAAAGGGGAGCCTTGCTACAGATGAAGGCAAAGAGCATTAGCACTCTGCTGCCCACACAGGGCAGCAGGAAGGATCCGACCACGGGTACTGCCTGAGTTGTAAGCACCAAAGGAGTGAATCTGCATGCTCCTTTGCCTCAGCCGTGTCTATGCTGTGTCCCCTAGAGTCCTGGCCAAAGAAGGGGGGGGGGGGGGGGGGGGGGGGGTGTTTTTCACCCCCCCGGGGGTTGCGT